>NC_135725.1:83397360-83620179 GCF_964656455.1 Halichoerus grypus | reverse complement strand
TAAGTTTAGCTGCATCTAACAAAAATTCTAAATAAAAGCAGTTTAAACATGCAAGGGTTTGTTTGTTTATCACGGAAAAGAAGTCTGGTGGTGGCCCGTCCAGAGCTCATATTACTGGCATGGACACCCAGCCTCACCTCATGGCCCAAAATGGTTACCAGAGCTCCAGCCGTTACACCCATGTTTTAGGCAACAAGGAGGAGGAAAGTGGGGAAGGGCAAGAGAGGTGCTCCTTCCAGCTGAGTCAGCTTGCCTTCCCTTAGGCAACCTTCCCCAAAGTACCATAGAATACTTCCATTTACATATCACTGGTCACAAGGGAGAAATGTTATTTATCACCTGAGCATTTTACCGTCCAAATAAAACCAGGCTTTCCTCTCTGCCACAGGCTACATTTCCTGTCCTTTCTGTCCGCAGTGGGAGGGGATAAAACGGAGCCGAGAGGAGGGCACTCAGGAGATGGGAGACAGAAAGGAACAACCACACAGAGAGGGAGGGAGGAAGGGAGAGAAAGATAGTGCGAGAGGCAGAGAGGCAGAGGGGGATGAGGACCTCACTGAGCCCCATCCCCGGCCTTCCCAGCCTCCTGCATCAACACCTGCTCTCCTTTTCCTCGAGTCAGGTCGAACCGAGTTTCTGTCTCTTGTAACTGGAAGAGTATGCTGACCTTGAGCAAGGATTGACCTTTTTGGAGCCTTGATTTCTTTCTTCTGAGAAATGGGGATCCTATTGCCCACCAGGTGGAGCTGTGACAGAGACACGTGGTGACAACTAGCTGCCAGGCGACCGCCGCGCAGGGAGCGCTGCCCAAGCAGCCTGGTGCCCTGGCGGACCTGCTGTTCCTCCTGGTACTTGCTCCTGTCCTGCTCCAGCGATTCTGCTCCACCATCGTGGGGGGTTTACGTGGAAACTGCCTCCTGTCTGACCCAGGGAGCTGGCCAGGCTCGGGTGACTTTTCCGGACACCTGAGTAGTGGGGTGAGGACTGGAGAAGCCGAAAACTGGAGAGAAGGATGGGGCAGAGCTGGAGAAGTGCCAGGAGCAGAGACGCGGCCATGGGCACCTGGTTGTCTGAGCGCGGGTCAGACCCTGACGCCGGCAGTGCGGGGGGGCCAGCCCACCGGGAACCCATTTTCAGGTTGGACACTGAGGTCGACCTGGTCCAGGCCCCTTTCCCACTCCTTCTGGGAACAGCACCTGAGTTTTGGGGAGCCCCCTTCCATGGTTAGCCCCTGTGGTGTTGGGAGGGGCTGACCCCCTCCATTCTCCACGGGTGGTATTTGTTTTCTGTTGCTGCCACAGCAGATTACACCGAAGTAGCGGCTCAAAACCACACCAGTCCGCGACCTCACAGTTCTGTAGGTCAGAAGTCTAGGTTGGCTCAACTGGCTCCTCTGCCTAGGCCAAAATCAAGGTGTTGGCTGGGCTGCATGTTTTTCTGGAGGTTCTGTGGGTCAATCACTTGCAAGCCCATTCAGAGTGTTGGCCAGATTCTGTTCCTGTGGTTGTGGGACTGAGGTCCCCATTTCCTTGCTGGCTGTCTTCAGAGGCTGGGCTTTGTCCTAGCAGCTGGCCACTGTCCTTATGCTTCTCACGTGGCCCCTCCAGCAAAGCAGGGCAAGTCCCTCTCCTGCTTCATGTCTTGCCAACTTCCCTTTCCTTGTCCTCCTCTTCTGCCTTCCTCTTCGGTCCCATCTCCTTTCTGCTGTTTCTTCTTTCCTCTTCTGCTTTTAAGGTCTCCTGCGGTTACATTGGGCCACCTGGATAATCCAGTGTGATCTTATTTTAAGGTTAGCCAATTAATGCCCTTAATTACATCTGCAAAGTCTACATATCAGGGTAACAGAACCAACTGGAGATATGTATATGTATAATATGGAGAGAAAGAGACAGAAGGACAAATTTTTTTTTAAAGAGTTGGCTTGTAGAGGATTATAGAGGCTTGGTAAGTCCAAGATCTGCAGGGTAGGCTGGCAGGCTGGAGACCCAGGAGAGAGTCGTAATTCAAGTCCAAAGGAAGTCTACTCGCAGAATTCCTTCTTGCTTTGAGGAGGTCAGTCTTTTGTTCTATTAAGCCCTTCGCCTGATTTGACGAGGCCCACCCACATTACAGAGGGAAATCTGCTTTATTCGAAGTCCACTGCTTTAAATGTGAATCGCATCCCACAACACCTTTATAAAAACATCCCAAATAATGTTTTACCCAACATCTGGGTAAAAGTTGACACATAAAATTACTATCATATAACAAGTAGTACCTAGGGTAGTGCTTAGTTGAATAACCAACAATGGAAATCAGGTGTGGGGGGCGGGGATCTTTAGAATTCTGCCTCCCACAGGTGGACAAATAACCTAGGTTCATCCAGTCAGAGTATTATTCCATGTCCCTGGCCAAGGAGATTCATTGTAGAATGGACACATGACCCAGGTTAATCCCTGGGTCTTCTATGAGAACCGCTGGGAGAGTCATGCTCTTCCAAGTGGGGCAGCCAGCCTGGGAGAATGGTGCTCATCTCTGCCATACTTTAGGGAAAAGTCAAGTGAAATCAAAGCCAAGCAAGTAGAGAGCAAAACCAAGAGCAGGAAAGAATTCTTGAGGCCATGTTTGTCTACTGAATCCTGTTGTCTCTGAAGTCAGCACTGATCAGTTTTGCTAAAAACCAATTCTCCAAAGCCAGTTCCCCACAAATCAATTAACAAATGATTCCATCGCTAAAGAAATGGGCAATTTGACAAATGAATCAAATGTATCTGTTAAACAAAAATTATTTCTTTTGGGGCGCTTGGGTGACTCAGTCATTTAAGCGTCTGCCTTCGGCTTGGGTCATGATCCCGGGGTCCTGGGGTCGGGCCCCGCGTTGGGCTCCCTGCTCAGTGGAGAGCCTGCTTCTCCCTCTCCCTCTGCCCCTCCCCCGCACTCATGCTCTCGCGCTCTCTCTCTCTCTCTCTCTCGCTCCCTCGTTCTATCTCAGGTAAATAAATAAAATCTTTTTTAAAAATTATTTCTTTTAACTAGGGCTTAGAAGCAAGTCCATGACCTCCGTAGCAGAGAATTAGCTCCTGCAACCTGCTGGACCCTAGCGGAGACTGAGTACCTGACCGTGGGACATCCAGTAACTATGGGATTGAGCTGGTATTTCTGTCTCCAAGTCATAAGGTCAGCTGGGTGCAGGAGAACCTCGTCACATATGAAAATAGTACATCGGTGTCTGGGCCCAACCTGGTCCAGAGGACTGCGTTCTATGACTTTGAGGCCCAGGCCTGGATATCACCAGGTCTGCTGTAGATACCTCTTCCTCTCCTCCCTCTTCGGGCCTCAAATCCCAGCCTCCTGCCTCCCTCTTATGAGGACCCTGTGAATACCCTGGACCCACTTGGATAATCCAGGATAATCTTCCCATTTCAAGATCCTTAACTTTATCACATCTGCAAAGTTCCTGTTACCATGTAAGGTGACCTCTTCACGGGTTCTGGGGGTTCAGGCGGTGGCAACTTTGGGGGGCTGTTACGGAGCCTACCACATTCATTCGTCAGTTTCACTCATCCACCCAGGGGTTCATTGACCAGCCAGAGCGGTGCTGGAGAGGGTAAGAGCTCCTCGCCAGGGAAGATCAGAGGCTACCGTGTCCTGCCCCAACCCCAGGTCCTCCAGCTGCAGCTCCTTTCCACTTGATCTCGAGGCTTGGCCACGGCCCTACTCTGGACGTGGGCATACACCTGCAGGTCACGGGGCTCGTGCCTCTCTCGGTTGGAGACTGAAATAAACATAGTCTGCTTCTGATCCAGCAATGCTCACAGAGCATCTGTTATGTGCCTGGCACTTCATTTGCTTTTGCCAATCTGTGGGCTGGGCTTCTTATGTCCTTTGTGGGCGTGGGAGACCCAGAGAAGCTTGCCCAAGGTCACACAGACTGGAAAAGTAGCAGATTGGAAATGAGGTCTGGGGGACTCAGAGGCTGCCTCCTCTGTCTTCAGGAAGCCATAGACGGGCCTCAAGGATGGCAGCTTCTCCTTCCCTGGGCCCCCAAATTTAGAGTTCTAGCTCAGTTCCCTCTGAGTTCAGCAGGAGTTGGCTGGTGGCCCTTGGGAACAGAAGACGTTAGGTCTCCAGGGCTGGGGGCCCCCGCTGCCACCCGGCCCCCAAACTGCTGTCACCTTTTAATAGATTTCTCAGGGAGTGAGTAATTTGTTGCTGGTGCCGGCTTGGCATTCAGCAGGAAGTCCCTGCAGGCCTGGAAGGTCAACATGGAGCCCCTCAAAGGCGACCGCTGGAGGAGGATAGCGGGTCAGCGCTGCCCGCTCAGCACAGCCGTGCCGCCAATTACCGCCCGACCTGCTTCCTGCCGCAGACATGCCCAGGGCCAGCGCTTTGAACGCTCGCAGGGAGGCCAGCTTCCAGTAAACAACCCAGGGCAGCGGGCAGATTGACAGCACAAATGTGGGAGGCCGGCCGGCCACTGGTGCCGCTCACCGCTCCTGCTGGCAGATGGACAGGACCACAGGCCCCCGGGGGTCCTCCCAGTCTGGGGCTCGGGGGGCCATCAGTATGTCTGAGCCTCACGGCTGGGTAGACAGGCTCCTGCCATGTCCAGGGGGACTTCAAGGTCATCGTTTCTGGGCCACCGAGATGACTTTTTCTGGGTGGGGAAATGAGCCTGGTCTGGGACCCCTTCCCTGGCCACCAGCCTGGGAGCGGGGATTTGGAGAAAGAACCTGCAGAGAGACAGCAGGGTCCTGCTTCTTTCCCTCTCCCAAGGAAAGCCTCAGAAATATTTGGGAGTGCAAAGGTGGGACTGCCAGCCTTTCTACCACCATTTTATTTGGCAGTTAAAAGAAAGGAGGTGGGCTCACGGCACGATTCCATTTATGTGAAGTTCTAGAAGGTGTGGGCATTAGGAAGTGATGGCCTCTATAAGGGATTGACTGGAAGTAGCACGAGGGAGCTTTCTGGGGGTGGTGGGAATGTTCATAGCCTGGTTGGGGTGCTGGTTACACATTTATCAAAACCCACCCAGCTGTATCCTTCAAACCTAGTTATTTTACTGGAGGCACACCACTCTTCCACAAGAAAAAAAGTAGGATAAAGAAGAAGAGGGGGATGCAAATGCCTGGGGAGGACCTGGGGTTGTGTGCACGCACACCCTCCTGCATGCACACATTCCTCCCTAAAATCGGAGCATTAGTCCCACCTTTTCCTCAGTGAGGTTGTGAAAGAACACACGGGGTTTTCTTCGTCTTTGTATTACAATGAATATCCTTCCATGTGCCAGAAAACAGAGAGGGACTTGAATTGGTGGGGAGCCAGTTGGAAGGGGCTCCAACGGCCAAATTTGGGACAATGGAAGATCAAAATGATGAGTAACATGAATATATTATGACACAGAATTTAAAAGTCCTTGAATGTGAAAAAAAAAAAAAGAATTTAAAAAAACAGAGGATACAGGATAAGGGAAAAGGATTCCTAACAGAAGAGCATCAACTAGGGGGATATCTGGGTGGCTCTGTTGGTTGAGTGGCCGACTCTTGGTTGCGGCTGAGGTCATCATCTCAGGGTCCTGAGATGGAGCCCTGAGTCGGGCTCTGCGCTCGGTGGGGAGTCTGCTTCAGATTCTCTCTCTCTCTGCCCCTCCCCCTGCTCTCTCTCTTTTTCGAAAATGAATAAATAAATCTTAGAAAAAGAAGAGTGTCAACTAGGAAGTGATGGAAACAGAAAGTGGCATCTCACAGTGAACACCGTAATAAGTGATTGGGGCAAAAATCATCAGCAGGTGCTAGCACCGCTGGGAATAGGCTATACACTCAGTCTCGAAGAATGACCCACAAATGAACATTTTAATTATGTAGAGAAAATAATCGTTTTGCAAATGGAGAAATCTGACAGACACCACTTTACCCAAATAGTTAAGACCACTAATCTCAGGACAAGCCAGGATCTCCTGTGCCCTGAGAAAGGACACCATCACTTATGAGGAATTCCTGCCAGAAAACCTTCCAAAATCATCAGACAAGTCCACGCTGAAGAACATGAGAGACTGTTCCAGATTGAAGGGGCCAAAGAGTCACAGGGACCAATTCAATGGAGATCCCTGATCTGATCCAGATCACAAAAATCATAAAGGTGATATTGGGGATATTTGAATGTGTGGATTAATTTTAGATAATTATATTGCAACCTCATTAAATTATCTGCATGTGACAATGATATCATGGTTTTGTTTTTCTTCCTCCCCAACCTTATTAGGGAATAATTGACAAGTATAAATGTGTACATCTAAAGTGTACAGCATGATGATTTCATTTTATGTACAACAGGATGATTACGTACATCAAGAAAATTAACACACCCATCATCTCTCATAGTTAACATGTGCCCATGTTCAGAATGCTTCTCACACTCTCTGCAACTTTCAAGTATACGAAAAATGTCTACATATGTACCTCTCCCCAAGGAATAACTAGAATACTTAGCTTGCAACTCATCAAGTATTTATACCCATTGACAGGGTGCCTAGTGCTGTTCTGGGTGCTGAAATAGAAGGAAAAGAAGACCTGCTCTCAGTCCCAAGGGACCCCCGACCTCATAGCGGGACCACAGCTATATTTGCAGGCTCTAAGCCAATCCCCAGTCCCAGATGAGACTGGGGCCCCCAGCTATCCAAAGCTATCTGCTCTGTTGTGGAGGTTGAGACTAATCCACTGGTCTCTAAACTTCTTAATTGCTTGCTCCTTTATCTACAATGTGACTTCCACTCGGGGAGAAATTATGAAAAATAAAAATCTAACTTGACAATACATCTAATATTCTCAAGGATGTGTTTTTTTTCCTCCAGTCTTATTGAGTTGTAATAACATATAACATTGTATGAGTTTAAGGTATACGACATAATGATTTGATATATGCATATATTGAGAAATGATTACCACAGTTCATTAACATCCATCACCTTATGTAGTCACAAATCTTTTTTATCTTTTTTAAAAAAAGATTTTATTTATTTATTTGACAGAGAGAGACACAGCGAGAGAGGGAACACAAACAGGGGGAGTGTGAGAGGGAGAGGCATGCTTCCCGTGGAGCAGGGAGCCCGACATGGGGCTTGATCCCAGGATCCTGGGATCATGACCTGAACCGAAGGCAGACGCTTTAATGACTGAGCCACCCAGGTGCCCCCATTTTTATCTTGTGATGAGAATTTTTTTAAAAGATTTTATTTATTCATGAGAGACGGAGAGAGAGAGAAAGAGAGAGGGAGGCAGAGAGAGAAGCAGGCTCCCCAAGGGGCAGGGAGCCCGATACGGGACTCGATCCCAGGACCCTGGGATCATGACCTGAGCTGAAGGCAGACGCTTAACCATCTGAGCCACCCAGGCACACCATGATGAGAATTTTTAAGATTTACTCTCTAGGCAGCTTTCAAATATAGAATACAGTACTGCTAACTATAGTCACCATGCTGTATATTACATCCTCAGAACTTATTTATCTTTTTTTTGTAGTTGGCATACAATGTCATTAGCATCAAATATTAGTTTTAGGTGTGCAACCTATTGATTTGACAATTCTATACATTACTCAATGCTCACCAAGGTACCGTAGCACCATCTGTCACTATACGATATTGTTATAATATTATTGACTCAGTTCTCTACGCTGGACTTTTCATCTCCATGACTTATTTATTTTATAACTGTAAGTTTGTATTTCTTAATCCCCATCACCTATTTAACCTATCCCCCCACACCCCTCCCCTCTGGCAACCACCATTTTGTTCTCTGTATTTAAGAGTCTGTTTTTTGTTTGTGTTTGTTTTGTTTTTTAGATTTCACATATAAGTGAAATTGTATGCTATTTGTCTTTCTTGTCTAACTTATTTCACTTAGCATAATGCCCTTTGGGTCCATCCATGTTGTCATAAATGGCAAGATTTCATTCTTTTTTTTATGGATGAGTAATATTCCATTGAATATATATACTACACCTTCTTTATCCATTCATCTACTGATGGACACTTGGGCTGCCTCTGTATCTTGGCTATTGTAAATAATGCTGCAATAACTATAGAGATGCATGTATCTTTTTGAATTAGTGTTTTCATTTTCTTTGGGTGAATACCCAGTAGTGGAATTACTGGGTCATATGGTATTTCTAGGTATTGTGGTTTTGTAGGAGAATGCCCATGTTTTTGGGAGAATCCTGCTGAAATATTTGGGGGACAATCAGTGTGTGATAACTTGACTGGCTCCTGGATCACAAAAATCATAATGGATGGGTTTCTTTTTAATTTTTAAAGATTTTAAAATAATCTCTATTCCCAATGTGGGGCTTGAAGTCATGACCCCAAGATCAAGAGTCCCACACTCTACTGATTGAACCAGTCAAGTGCCCTCATAATGGTTTCCCCCATAATGGGGAAATTTGAAAGTGGACTGAATATTTGATAGGAATACTGAATCCATACAATGGTGTTGTGATATGTAGGAGAATGTCCTTGTTTTGAGGAGATTCATGCTCTAGTATTTAGGGGTGGAACATTGTGTAAAATTGTGTAACTTTCAATTGATTCAGCAGAGAGAGAGACAGCGAGACAGAGAGAGGGAGGGAAGGTGGGAGAATGGTTCATTGTGTTACTCTCGCAACTTTCTGAAGTTTTGAAACACTTCAAGATAAAAGCTGGGGAAAAATAATGACTGTGTAGAGAATTTAAAAAAAAAAATGTAGGAGGCACAAAGAGGAAAGTGAGAATGATCTGATATTCCAGTGAGGAACTATCACTATTAGTAATATGATTCTTTTTAAATATATAATATATGCATATATATTATAAATTTAGAACCATACACATTCTGCTCGCTTCTCTTTCTTCTGTCATTAAACATGCATTGAAAAACACATTCTTGGGGCTCCTGGGTGGCTCAGTCATTAAGGGTCTGCCTTCGGCTCAGATCATGATCCCAGGGTCCTGGGATCGACCCCGCATCGGGCTCCCTGCTCCGCGGGAAGCCTGCTTCTCCCTCTCCCATTCCCCCTGCTTGTGTTCCCTCTCTCACTGTGTCTCTCACTGTCAAATAAATAAATAAATAAAATCTTTTAAAAAACCCCACATTCTTTTTTTTTTTTTTAATTTTATTTATTTATTTGACAGAGAGAGACACAGTGAGAGAGGGAACACAAGCAGGGGGAATGGGAGAGGGAGAAGCAGGCTTCCCGCGGAGCAGGGAGCCCGATGCGGGGTCGATCCCAGGATCCTGGGATCATGACCTGAGCCGAAGGCAGACGCTTAATGACTGAGCCACCCAGGCGCCCCAAAAAACCCCACATTCTTAATGCCTCTTATAGTCTGTCATAAAATATTCAGCCACTCTCCTGTTGACATTAAAGCGGTTTCCAGATTCTCATTACCATATTGCTATATATTATAATATATAGAATCCATTATAATATCCAATATGTGTAATCCATTATCCAATATATATCTGACATATAAGACATTATAAAATTCACTATAATCAAATAATGCCACAATGAACATCTTTACACACCACTGTCTGTTTGAGGATACGAGTCTGAGGAGGGGAACTTGGGGCTCAAATGTTCTGAACATTTTCAAGGATCTTGAACTTAAAAAAAAACCCAGCTTTACTGAGGTATGATCGATACACCAGAAAAAAATTGTGTAAGGTTTAATATACACTGTTGGTTGAGTTTGGACATATAGATGCATACGCCATGATGCCATCAGCACAATCAAGCTAATGAACGTATCCGTCACCTCCAGTAGTTTCCTTGTGTGCTTTTTTTCTTATGGGTGTGTGTGTCCCAAGAACACTTACCACGAGAGCTACCTTCCCAACAACTCTTGAAGCACACAATACTGCGTTGTGAACTCTAGGCACTATGTTGTACAGGATTCTAAACTATTTTGGCAAATGGCTTTTCAGAAAGCTTATACCACTCTACACTCCTGCTGGCAAACTACAAAAGTGCTCATGTTGGCACATCATTGTTAAAGTGAGTATTCTTATTAGGAAAAATGTCTTTGCTAGATTTGGTAGTAACAACAGTACAGTCAGTGAGAATGGTCCCATGGATGCGTTTTGGTCCTTCTCTTGCTCGACTGTCCTTGGGACTCTCCCTCCATCTCCAGCCCTCTCCCCCATCTTGGCGGCTGGGACATTATTCTCCCCTGCCTGTGCCATCCCTGCCTCCCTGCCTGTGCCATCCCTCCCCGCTTTGCACGTGCCTAATCTTGACTTGCCTGATAAATTACTGTCTGTGGCCTCTGTTCTTGGCTCCTCTCTCCCTCTACCCACCCTCCTGTGGCATATTATCCACACTGGGGACTTGCACGACCTTCTCAAGAACACTTGCACCTCTCCCCAGCCCTGACCTCCAATGCAAGATGTCCCAAAGGGACCCACATGGACCTTCCTGCTACCATCTATCCTGACCCCCAAGTCAGAGCCCTGGAGAACATCGACACCTCCTCTCACCCCCGCTCTTCACATCCAACCTCTGACCACATCCTGTCTATCCAACCTTCTGTGATATCTCCTGAAACTGTTCTCTTCTTGGAGCCATCACTGCCATCACCCAAGTTCAGGCCACCTTCCTCTCCTCCCTGCTCCATGGCTGTAGTTGCCTCTCTGCTCTCCGACTTCTGGTCTCTCCCTGTCCATCCATCCTCTGACCAGCTGCCAGGTTGATGATGTGATCACATCATCCCCTTGATTAATGCTCCAGGATGGGCTCCCAGGTCCTGCCTGCCTTGGTGCCTGAAGAGTGTCCAGCGTCCCCACCCCCAACTCCTCTCATTTAGTGCTTCCCCACCCGCCTAGCTGTTTCATGCCTACACCTGTCTGCTCAGCCTGGAGCACCTGTTCTCTTCTTCCTGCCACCCCAGCTAGCCAGCTCCACTCATCTTCGGAGTTTTGTCTACAATCCCAAGTTTTCTTTAAAGGGCTTACTGATGCTTTTCCTCCCCTGGGGGAGCTGCCCCCTCTCTCTCTTTGTACCTCTTTGTACCCCATGCAGCTCCTATCAGAAACTTCTGGTCTTTTAACTTTCTTATTTATTTCCGTATTCATTTTTCTTGAGGGCAGAGTCTTTGTGTTCCTGTGCCTAGCACAGTGCCAGACACAGAATGAATGAATGCACTAGCATTTGCCTAGCTGTGGAAAGGTGTGGCAGGTCTAGAACTATGGAGAAGATGCAGAGTGGGATGTGCCTGGGAGACACAAAGTGTCCACTTTCAGAGGTGGACACCGCAAGGCTTAGCTGGGGAAAGTATCCATCAGCTGTGGTCCAGCAGCCTTCAGGATGCCTTGTTTGGGCAATACTCTCCGCTCAAACTCTCTGTCAAGTGGGCAGCCCATTCTCCCAAGAGAGGACATGCTGCTTCTCTGCTTGCAAGCCTTCCGTGCCCTCAGGACAGGCCCAGGCTTCTGAGCCAGTCTACAAGTCCCTCATGATTGGAGCCCACTCAGCTCACTACCCTCACCTCTCCCACCCCACCCCTGCCCTGCAGCCACACCCACCTACCTGCTCTTCTGCAGACCTGGCAAGTCCTACCGTTCATCCACGTCTTTGTACAGGCTGTCCTTTTATCTGGAAAGCTCTTCTCTCTGCCGTCTTCCTCAAAGATCTGGTGTCAGCTTCACCTCCTCTAGGAGACCTGCCCTCACCAACCAGGTATTCACGTCTACCTGAATCTTCTGTAATGAAAACAATCCCACTTTCTGCAGCCCACCCTCCAGGGACCCAAGCCTCAGCCTTGACTCTTCCTCACTGTGTGTCCCTAGTCCTTCTGAGTTTCAGTTTCTCTTTTGGTTCCTCCCCATTCAGGGCATCCCACCTGTGATTCCCAACCTCATGGGTTATTATGAGAACCAGATACATTGAAAGGAGAGGCCAGGGTTAAGAACAAATGAACAGGACAGGCCTGGGTTCAAATTCTGTTTCTCCTAACCAGCTGCATGACCTTGGGCCAGGCACCTCCAGTCTCCCAGCTGACAGTTCCCCACCGGAGAGCTGGAAATCTAGCAGCACTACCAGGGTGGTTGGGAGGATTCATGGGGTTGTGGAAGGTACAGCGCTTAACAGAGCACCTGGCGCGTGGACAGCTCTCTGTGGGTGTCAATCATAATGGTTAAACCAGATAGAGAAAGGGCTGGTAAATTCTAACGTGCTATGGAAGTGGGACGTAGTCTCATGATTTCCCAGAGACTCGCGCAAACCCTAGATAGGAAAAAGCCCCACTCCTGCTCACCATCAGCTGGGGTCACTAAACTCAGGACTCCTCTCATTTTCTGGGGATAGGTAGTTAAACACTCATCGCAGGCCCTGCTTATAGCAATTGGGATTCTGTGGGTCTCGTCGCCCCCAAATCTGCTAAGTGCCCCAGGGAGTCTGGAGACGGTGGTGGGAATCCACACTGAGACACGACCATGTGCCGCACTGTGCCCTCCCACCGAAGCTGTGTTTCTGTGGCTGGGAGGCGAGGCTCGGCCCCTGGGTGCTCTGCCAGCAACCCCTGAAGCCTGGAGCAGCTGCTCGAATTCATGCAAAGGAAGGCGCCCAGGTTTGCCCTGTCTATTTATAGCTTATTTATGAGGAAGGAAAAACAAGGGCCCAGTTGCCTTAGCAACCAGGAGCATCATGGGCTGCTTTCTCTGCAGTGGGAAATTGGCCAAGTCTCCTTGTGGGGGCACCCCTGGATGTGTGTGTGTATCCCAACAGAGGACAGGGGTGAACCTTCTAAGACCTGTCCCACGCTGGATTCCTAGCAGCCTACAGGTTGTGGGGAGGGAGCTTGCCAGGCCCTTGGAAACCCCTCCCTGATGCAGAGGGCCGTGCACAGCTGAATTCTCTGTGGAAAGGCACACTCTGGTCTCTTGGTCTCGGTGCTGACTCCTGTCCTCTGGGTGCCCACCCTGCTGCCTCAGACCCTCTTGGGAGCTCTTTCCTGGCTGTGCTTTGGTACATGTCCCTTAGGGCATTTAGGGCAGGTAACTGAAGTTATAGTTTCCAGACCAGTGCCCCTTAAGGCTGTGATCTGGCCCAGAGCCTGGTACCGAGGAGGGGCTTAATAAATACTGAATGAAAGAATGAATGAATGAAGTGCTTTCATTTATGGTGTGTGTCCTTACTCAGTATGCCCAAGGTAAGGGACACACTGTATGTAATGTTCTCTCATTTTACAGACCAGGAAACTGAGATTCAGACAGATGAAGAGACCAGCCCACAATCACACAGGTGGGAAATAGCCGGGCTGGATGAGAGTCCTTGAGGAGGAAACCTTGCTTTTGCTCTGGCAAAGCCCCAGGGAACACGGGAACTTGGGTTTCAGCTGGGCCATAATTGTTGGGCGCCGGGGAAGGGCAACATGGTGCTGTGGCTGGTCTGGGGCTGAGAGGCATGTGGTTTGAATTTTGACTCTGCCACTTATCAGCTGTGTGACCTTGAATCATTGACTTTCCCTCTGTGGGCCTCAGTTGCTTCATCTGTAAAGTGGGGCAATGATGCCTGGTTCTTGGGGACTGGTAACTTCCGGAGGGCAGGCACCGTGTCTGTCTCTTGATCATCTGTTTTCCCGGTGTTGGCACAATCTTAGGTGCCTAAGATGATCATGATTTCCTGTATATAAAGTAGATTGGGTGCTCTCAGGGAAGGTTGGTTGCTACTCCATTATTAGGGAACTGAGGCACAGAGAGCTTGGTGGTTCCCCTGAGATCACACAGCCAAATCCAGAGCAGAGGTGGTTGCTTTACTGGTCTGTCAGGTTTGCCTGGGACAAACCATTGCTGGGGATTAAATGGGAGTGTGTCCGGGCCCTGGGGAGGGCATTCTGGACTGGGCTGCAGTCCCAGGGGGAAGGAGTCATGTTGGACAGGGAGGCTGAAGCAGGGGGTCTCTGAGTACCAGGGGACCTAGAGCTGCAGGTACTGAGCTGGAGGTGCTGAGGCCCCGTCCTAGGCTGTGTGGAGTTTGCCTGGCTTTGGGCTGGGCTTCTGAAGGTCCCGGGCTGCCTGGAGGCTCTCTGTCGCCCTCTGCTGGGCCACCTCCGGAGGCTCGAAGACCGGCAGTGCCACCTCTTCAGTTGTCTGGGTGTGAAACCCGTACCTAAGAGATCCAGGTAAGAAGAGGAATGCCCCAGGACAAACCGAGATCACAGATCATTTCCACATCCTTCCCTGGCTCCTCCTGCTCCCACCCAGACGCTATGGCAAAACACAGGCGCCCTGCCCCCACCCTCTGGGGGCTGCAGGCTGCTATGCTTCCTTGGCTGCCATCATATTCATCACTGTTTCCTGAAAACAATGCACACCCAGGGTTTTTTGTTTGGTTTTATTTGTTCCATACGCCAAGCCCTCGCTCATATTCTGTCCCTCCTGCCTTCTCATTCCATGAGTGCGCTCTGTCCCTCTGAGCCTCTAGGCTTTTGGGGGCTTCTCTTCTCCCCGCAACCATTTCATGGTTTTGGAGGCTAAAGTCTGAAATCAAGGTGTTGGCAAGATTAGCTCCTTCTGAGGGCTGTGCCAGGCCTCTCGCCTGGTGGGTCTGGCGGTTTGCTGCCAATCATTGGCATTCCTTGGCATCTCTGCCTTCATGTCCACATAGCTCTTGCTGTGTGAATGTCTGTCGGCAAATTTCCCCTTTTTATAAGGACAACAGTCATACAGATTAGGATCTACCATAATGACCTCATTTTAATTCTATCGCCTCTGTAAAACCCTATCTCCAGATAAGGTCACATTCTGAGGTACTGGGCGTTGTGACTTCAACATAAGAATTTTAGCGTGGCACAATTCAGCCCCTAACACAAGGAGAAGAATTACATCCGGTCCATCTTGTGTTCATTCCCTTGGGGCTGAACCCAGTACAGGAGTGAGAGAGTTTGATGAATGTTACAGAAGAAGTTCTTCATCCTCAGTTTATTTGCTGACCTCCACAGTGCCCAGGGCATTTCAAACTATGACCTGTCCTGTCTAGGTCTTATGGACATGAGTCTCTGTCATCAGGAAATGGACTTCTCTAGAGCAGAGCCTAGATCTTCTTACTTTTGACATTCACCAAAGGAGACACTCAGACTTTTCCATCAGTAGATTCCTGTGGAAGCAGGTAGGTGAGGCTTTACTTTCCTAATTCTGCACAAAAGACCCAGAAAAGTAATGAAAGAGAATTTAACTTTTGACAAATATTTATTGAACACACAGTTGTGACAGACTCTGTAACTTCATTCCACCATTACTGAGGCTGTCGCTTACTTGCTATGAAATGAATGTATTAACATTAATAACTATTTATTGAAAAGCTGCTATATATCCTGGGATACACGCTTTTCATGGACAATTTTCAATTCTCACAGCAGCCTTTTACAAATGGAAATAAAATGAACCTAACATAAAGTTCACCATTTAAAAATGTGCAGTTCAGTGGGTTTTAGTTTATTCACAATGTCATGCAACCATTACCACAGCCTAATTCCAGAACATTTTCATCACCTCAAAAAGAGACTTTGTGCCCATCGGTCACTCCCAATTTTTTCCTCCCCTGATTTCCTAGCAATCACTAATCTAGTTTCTAACTCTATGGATTTGCCTAGTATGGATTTCAGAGAAACAGAACCATACTAGACTCAGTTTTTTGGGGTTTTTTTGTGCCTAGTGTCTTTCACTTAGCACAATATTTTCAAGGTTCACTCCTGTTGTAGCATGTATCAATGCTTCCTTCCTTTTTATGGTCGAATAATATTCTGTTGTGTGGACGTACCACATTTTGCTTATCCATTCATCAGCTGATGGACATTTGGGTTGTTTCCATTATTTGGTTATGCTGAATAATGCTGCTATGAATATCTATGTACAAGTTTTTGTGAACATATGCTTTTGATTCTCTTGGGTATATACTTTAGAGACAAATTGCTGGGTCTATGTTTAACTTTCTGGGGAACTACCAAATGGTTTCCCACCAGGCATGTATGAGGGTTCCAGGTTCCCCACATCACCACCAACTCTTGTTATTTTCTGTCTTTCTTGATTATAGCCATCCTAGTGGGTGTGCACTGGTATCGCATTGTGGTTTTCATTTGCATTTCCCTAATGACTAATGATGTTGAGCATCTTCTCACGTGCTTCTTTTCTCAGAAGCCTTTTGAGGTAGCTCTTTTCTCCATTTGGCGGCAGGGGAAGGAGATTGAGAGTTGAGAGGACTTGCTCAGTGCAAGGAGGCGGTGGGCCTGTGCCTGGAACTTGGTCGTGTCTGTCTCCTAAGCCCCATGGAGTCTAATTAACAGGAGAAAACCGTTCTGGTCTGGTCCACAGGAGTCCGGTCTCCCATGCGACCAACTGGGACAAGTCCTTTCCCCGCTCCGGGCGTTAGTTACTCCTCCGCGCCACTTGGGGCGAAATACTCCAAGCACGTGTGGGCTCCTCTAGGAGCCCATAACTCTAAGATTAGTGGCCCTGGCGCGGAGTTTGCCCCGCCCCTCCAGCCCAGGTCGCCGCAGGCGCCGGAAGTGCTCGGCTCTCTTTGCTCGTTTCTGCCGGCGCTCCGGCGGAAATACTTTCTCGGGAAGATGGCGGCTGTGTCAGTCTACGAGCGGCCGGTTGGAGGTTTCTCTTTTGATAACTGTCGCAGGTGCGGCCATGCCCGGGGCCAGGTTCCGGGCGGGAGTGGGAGTGCGGTGCCGGGGTCGGAGCTGGGCCGCGGTCTGATCTGGGAAGTCCAAACGAAGGCTGAACGGCGGGGCCTGCGGCCCGTGCCCCGCGGCCCGTGTGACTCAGGGGAATGAGGGCCTGAGAGTGGGTTTCTCTTGAGGCCGAGCCCGCCCTTCCCCTTGCCCAGCGCACCCTACCAGTCTCCGTCTCTGTCTCCTGAGGCGAGATGCGGCCCCTCTCCGACGCTGTGCGCGCCGAAAAACGCGACAGTAGTCCTGATCTTGGGGGGACTCAGTGAACGGATGGGCTTGAAAGCGAATAGTAGCTTTTCTTTTCCTGAGTTCCCTATTAGACACTCTTGGTGCCAGTGCCGCGCGATGTGGTCCTGCCCTCCCATGCTTCATTCTCTGCTTTTCTTTCAGAAATGCCGTCTTGGAAGCCGATTTTGCGAAGAAAGGGTACAGGCTTCCAGCGGCCCGGAAAACTGGCACGACCATCGCGGGGGTGGTCTATAAGGTAAGCCGGCACAGGCCAGGAGCAGCAGTGACTGAACTGATTACAGGAACCAGGCCACTTGGCCTCCTTTTACTTCTCCGAGCTCTGTCAGGAAGGGCTCATGTTTCAGAATACGTCGGGAGAGGTCCTTCAGGATTTGTCGGGAGGTTTTGTGTGCTTACCAACAGTTTGTATTCTTTCCTCACTTTTTAGAATTTTGGCAGGAGATCAGTACTTTTCTGTCTTGAGATACTACGTTGGGAACCAGGGTTATATTGCTGGGAAAACACAAGATTTCGGATCAGACAGGTCTAACCATTTAACTTGGATGCTGCTTCCAACTTTGGGCAAGTCACTTTCCTTCTCACAGCCACACTTCACCGTCCATCAAATGGACCGAATAACTCCTGCCTTAAATTGTTGAAAGGGTCGAAAGAGATAATGGTTATTGTTGTTAAAGAGTGATGTCTTTTAAAAAGAAATAGACAGAGGTGGCTATTCTAATGGGAGGATTTCTGCATCTTAATCCAGATTTTCCTCATATTAGGTCTGTGATTTGTAAGGAATTCACTGAATCTGTGAGCCTCATTTGAAAACAGGAATGATAATTCCTACCACCTACTTGGCATTCAACCTATAACGTTAATTAACAAGGCTTTTCTTGAATTCTGAAAGTATAGCACAATATTTTTGGTAGGAGTTTCAGTGGGGGGTGGAGGTTTGGGGAAAACGGGGGATGGCCAGCATTGTTTTTCCTAAACTAGACTAGAGAGCTGTGGTTTATATATGTGAAATTGTTTTAAGTGTATTTTTTTTTAAAATAGGATGGCATAGTTCTTGGAGCAGATACAAGGGCAACTGAAGGGATGGTTGTTGCGGATAAGAACTGTTCAAAAATACACTTCATATCTCCTAACATTTAGTAAGTATCAGTTAGTTTGAATAGCTCTTATATTTTCAAACATGTCAGGGTTAAAATGGAATTTACTTTGTTGTTCACTAAAACCTGTTGTTTAACTTGTATTTTCTTTTTTATCTCCCTTAAGTGATATTTTCATCTGCCTGTCACCTAAGCTGGTCATCTGCAAGTTCTCTTTTGCTTTAGTCTTTAATTCTCTTAGTCTCCAGTTCTGCTTTCTGTGTGCCTCTTGAAACCATTCCCTCCGCTAAAGCCTTAGTTCACATTCTTGTTTCTCATCTGGACTATTGCAGTTGTCATTTAAATGATCTCTCTGCCTTTGGTCTCTTTATTATCTGCCCTTTTGCTATATTGGATTTTGTAAAACAGATCTGATTATGTCCCTTTCCTCTTTAAAAATGTATATATTTTTTTAAACATATGATTATGCTTTTTTTTTTTTAAGATTTTTTTTTTATTTATTTGAGAGAGAGAGCATGAGAGGGGAGAGGTCAGAGGGAGAAGCAGACTCCCCGCTAAGCAGGGAGCCCTATGTGGGACTCGATCCTGGGACTCCACGATCACAACCTGAGCTGAAGGCAGTTGCTTAAACAGCTGAGCCGTCCAGGTGCCCTAAAAATATTTCAAGAGACTTCACATTTCCACACTGCTTTCAGAATAAAATTGGAACTCTGTAGCATGATATTTAAGATTTTGCCCAGTGTCAGAAAAATTTACCTTTTCACCTTATTTAGCTGCCATCCCCCTGTGTTCCAGTTACACCCGGACTGTTCCTGTTCCTCTCATCTCCAAGCTCTTTCACCTTTGCTTTTGCCAGTCCCTCTGCCTAGAATTACCCTTTCCTCTTTGTTTATACGGTGTTGTTTTATTCTTTCAAATCCAGCTCACGTGAGACCTCTTCTCTAAGATCAGAATTAATTGCTGTCTCTCCTGTTTCCCATAGCGTTTTGTACCTATGCTGCTATATCATATTATACGAGGTATTAGAATTTTTGCCTACTTTTGTCTCCTTCACTCAACTTTGAAATCAAGTGCTAGGATCGTGTCATATTTTCTTTATTCTCAGCACTTTGTCATGACTGGTACCTGGTAGTAAATATTTGGTAAATGTTAAATTACAAGGCTTTTAACATGCCTTGCTCTTTGGTACAACTTGAATATATTTTTAGGATTAGTAAAATGCAGACTCTGTTAGAAGCACAGAAGCGAATGATTTGAAATGTTCTATTGGGGCACAGAAAATCTGTTTACATAGGACTAGATGCATATTCTCAGTTTCATGTTTATTTAAGATTGATTAGACAGGGTAGTTACAGTGCAGAATATACTCAGAAACATCTCTCTGTGTACCTGAACTTAGTGGAAGTTATCCAAGAAGCTCCACTTCTAATTGACCCCTTTGGTAATTGAATTTCAGCTAAGTTTCTGATTGTATTTTTTAGTTGCTGTGGTGCTGGGACAGCTGCAGACACAGACATGACAACCCAGCTCATTTCTTCCAATTTGGAGCTCCACTCCCTCTCCACTGGCCGCCTTCCCAGAGTTGTGACAGCCAATCGGATGCTGAAGCAGATGCTTTTCAGGTAAGGTTCCAGATGGGGGTTTGTTTGTTTGTTTCTTTTTTTTTTTGTAATTTTATTTAAATCAATTATCATATAGTGTGTTATTAGTTTCACAGGTAGAGTTCAGTGATTCATCAGTTGCATATAACACCCGGTGCTCATTACGTCATGTGCCCTCCTTAATGCCCATCACCCAGTTGCCCCATCCCCCTACCCACCACCATTCCAGCAACCCTCAGTTTGTTTCCTAGAGTTAAGAGTCTCTTATGGTTTGTCTCCTCTCTGATTTTGTCTTATTCTAGTTTTCCCTCCCTTCCCCTAGATCCTCTGTTTTGTTTCTTAAATTCCACATGAGTGAAATCATAATTGTCTTTCTCTGATTGACTTACTTCACTTAGCATAATACCCTCTAGTTCCATCCATGTCATTGCAAATGGCAAGATTTCTTTCTTTCTTTTTTTTTTTTTTTTTGATGGCTGAGTAATATCCCATTGTATACATATACCACATCTTTTTTATCCATTCATCTGTTGATGGACGTCTGGGTTCTTTCCATAGTTTGGGTGCTGTGGACATTGCTGCTATAAACATTGGGGTGGAGGTGCTGCTTAGGAACACTACGTTTGTTCCAGGATGGGGATTTCTGTAGTATCTTTTTCTCCTATCTTAGATTTTCAGCTGAGGGAATCCTGGAAGCTAGAGAAAAAGCATTCAGAAATACCATTTTATTCTAGAAATCAGTTGTTACCATTTTAATATCAGAAGGCTTTTGATGATGTATTTGAATTTTTGGGATCTAGTTTTTTTTTTTTTTCTTCAAGATTTTATTTATTTATTTGACAGAGAGAGAGAGATAGCAAGAGCAGGAACACAAGCGGCGGAGTGGGAGAGGGAGAAGCAGGCTTCCCATGGAGCAGGAAGCCCGATGCGGGGCTCAATCCCAGGACCCTGGGATCACGACCTGAGCCAAAGGCAGACGCTCAGTGACTGAGCCACCTAAGCGCCCCAGGATCTGTTTTTTTTTTCCCCCTATGAATAAATCACATGTGACCACAGTCATTTCTGGAAGCATAGGGCATTACTGGATTAAAAATTTTTTTTATTTATAGTAAGAAAGTTAGAACTGGACAGAACCTTTGGTTCATCTTGTGAACACACATAGACAAAAACAATTGTCTTTCTTCTCCCTCTTTTAGGGGCAAAATAACAGTGAAATGAAAAATTGTATTTGTAGTTGACTGTGAGTGGATATGATAACATTAATATTAACGCACATTTATTTTTCTCTTTGTGCCAGACCCTGTGCTTAGTTCTTTATGCACGATCTCATTTTACCCTTTGATAGAGAGGCCCCTCTGAGATAGGGGCTGTTAACATCTCCAATATTTTTTTTTTTTAAGGGTTCCCAAGTCTTTTTTTTTTTTTAAGATTTTATTTATTCATTTGACAGAGAGGGAGAGCACAAGTAGGCAGAGCGGCAGGGAGAGGGAGAAGCAGGCTGTCCGCTGAGCAGGGAGCTGGACGAGGGGCTTGATCCCAGGACCCTGAGATCATGCCCTGAGCCGAAGGCAGCCGCTTAACCGACTGAGCCATCCAGGCGCCCCAACATCTCCAATATTTAAGTGAAGCTGAGGTTTACAGAGGTGTAGTTGCCTGCCTGATCTGGCCTTCACACCCTGCTGACTTCCACCCACAGTGCTCTTAGTTGGGTCTCCCTTTCATCCTTAATCAGATCATCACTTTACATTTGTGTAGTTTTCCTCTTTTTCAGATTCTAAGTCTGTTTTCTGATTTGCTCCTTGTAGAGAGAAGAGGGGCAGTGTATTAGAGCAGAACCAGGAAATAGCCTGGACATTCAGTGGTGGGTTAGAATATTGGTTTCTCCTTTTGGGACCTGCATTATCTTTAACAGATTCTCTCCTTTTCCTTCTTTGTAGATTTGTAGAATCTAGAATCATGGTGCTTTTTTTTTTTTGTAGTTGACTGGAGACCTTTATTATTCTGGTTCTCATCATTCATTAAGCAACCTAGAGAAAACATTTTCTTTATCTCTGTCCCAAGCAGCAGCAGCTGCAGCCAGGCCTGTGAGATTAGAGGGAAGCAGGAATAGAAAGCCAGGATTGTAAACTGGTGGTACACAAGCCGTATTCAGCTTGTAGAGAAATTGTATTTGGGCTGCATAGTGTTTTTTTAAAAAACAGTGGCCAATAATTATAAATTGGGAGATTGGAATAAAAAATCTGGATTTCTGGCTTTGAAATTTTTTTTTAATTAATTATTTCCTGGCTTCATTTGAAAAAATTCATAAAGAGGGTGGGATAATAGGTGGCAGTAATCTTCTGGAACTGAGTGGCAGATGTTGCCTTTAGAAGGGGGGAGCATGTGCTCCTGTCAGTTCCTGCCTGGTTTGCCTTCCTTCCGGCCTGGCTCTTGCCTTTCTGTGAGCTTGCTGGTCTTCATCTGTGAGTCTGGCACGGCCCTAGGCTCTCAGCAAGTGGATCTGAGGCAGTGTAGCTGTGCAGCCAGGTCTGTAGCCTAGTTCCCACTTTACAGCTGAGAAGACCAGGACTCAGAGGAGTCTATGGGCGGGAAGCCTAGTCGTATCTACCTAACGCGTGCTCTGGCTGTACTGAGCCCTTCTGTGGGTGATTGCCATGTATTTATGTGCATGGTCATCATCCTAATCCTGGAGAATTACTGCGTATCAAACAAATTCTCCCAATACAGCGTGAGAACTTGCTAAAGCACATCTGTTGTCAAGATTTCTGAAGACATTCGTGAATTTGATTTTAAATTTAAAGCTCCCTCTGGTGGTTTTTGTGGTGCATTACATTTAAAGCAATTTTTAAACTTGTAAAATTGCGTTAAATAGCAAATTTTCAAGATTTCTTCCAGTGTCATTTAAAACATCTACCTAAACCTCACAGGTCTTTCTGTTAATCTCTTTTTAGAGTGTTATAGGAATTCTAAATTCACTTTTTTCAGTGTTTTATTATTTTTAGTTTAACATACTTTATAAAAATTAAATTTTATCACAGTTTTGAGAGGAACATTTTATTTATTTATTTATTTTTATTTTTTTACTTTTTTTTAAGATTTTCTTTATTTATTTGACAGAGAGAGACACAGTGAGAGAGGGAACACAAGCAGGGGGAGTGGGAGAGGGAGAAGCAGGCTTCCCGCTGAGCAGGGAGCCTGATGCGGGGCTTGATCCCAGGACTCTGGGATCATGACCTGAGCCGAAGGCAGACGCTTAATGACTGAGCCACCCAGGCGCCCTGAGAGGAACATTTTAAAATTTAACCAGGATGATTGTGGTTCATTATGTGTCTTCTGACATTTTTGTTGAGTTACATAAAATGTAAACGTGGTATAAGGGAAAAAAGCATAGGATTTCACTTTATTTTTTTCACCCCCCCCTTTTTTTTAAAAAGATTTTATTTGTTTATTAGAGAGAGGGAGGGAGAGTGAGCACGAGCGTGGTGAAGGGCCGAGGGAGAAGCAGACTCTCTGCTGAGCAGGGAGCCCGATGGGGGGCTTGATCCCAGGACGCTGGGATCTTGACCTGAGCAGAAGGCAGATGCTTAACCGACTGAGCCACCTGGGCGTCCCAGGATTTCACTTTAGAAGTTTGGTTCAGGTCTCATCTAAAGCACTTAGAGTTGTGTGACCTTGGGCAGTTCACCTTACCTTTCTTAGCCTCAGTTTCTTTCTCAATAAGATGAGGATAATAGTTTTTTTTTTTTTTAAAGATTTTATTTATTTATTTGAGAGAGAGAAAGTGTGCGTGAGAGAGAGAGAGCACAAGCAGAGGGTAGGGGCAGAGGGAGAGGGAGAAGCAGGCTCCCCGCTGAGCAGGGAGCCTGATGCGGGGCTTGATCCCAGGACCCTGAGATCATGACCCGAGCCGAAGGCAGATGCTCAACCGACTGAGCCACCCAGGCGCCCCGAGGATAATAGTTTCTGACTCTCTGACTTTTGAGGAGGAAATGAATAAAGAAGCAAGGCTTATGACAATGCCCGGTACAGGGCCTAATGCACAGTTAGGTCCCCCTAAATTCAGAGGCTGAAAAAGAGAACAAGGTGTATTCATCTTGCTTTTACTGTTCCATTTTTCCCCAAATAATCCATTTCCATGTCTGTGAATCAGTAAGAAAAGGGGGTTTGATAAACAGAAGTGGACATGTTTTCCTTTATGTCAGCAGTACTTTTATTTTACGTTTGCGATGGCTGGATGTAGAAGATGTACGTGTTACTTGTTCCCTCTGAGCATGAGCCTCCTAGTCGAGTCTAATAGAAATCTTTGTAGTCTCTTATTCTGTATTCCAGAAACTCCTTGAAAATATAGAGCCTCTTTATTTATTATAATTGTGCTTTTATTTTCTATGAAAGTAATGTATATTCATTGTAAAAAATTTGGAAAATACTGAAAAGCCCAAAGAAAAAATAAAAATTTTTCAGTTCAGGGAAAATCATGTTTTGGTCAGGTATCTATACTTCTAGTCTTTTAAGTTGTTGGCTCACTCATTCATTGAATCCTTCTTTGCTTCCTTCCTTGTTACTAGTACACGTTCTCAGTAAAACCTAAGATAGAAGACGGGGATAAACTAAAAAAATACAAATATTATCTGAGTTCCTACCACCCATAAGCAGTTGGTTCTAGCAGGTTACTATATGCCTTTCAAGCTTTTTTCCATTTACTAATACATAGTTTGTTCTGTAAAAATGGGATCATAGTTGTACATTCTATCCTGGAATACAACCTGTTGTTTTCATCTACCAGTGTGTGTCGAATAGTTTCCATTTGGAGCATTTCAAAATGAAAATCATCTTTTAAAAAATTATTGTAAAAGTAATGTGTGATCATTATAAAAATTTCCAACACTGTGGAAATGTGAAAAGAAGGAAGTAAATGTCACCTGATGTTTTGTTACTTAGACACATACATTGTAAATCTTTGAGAACTATTTTTCCAGGCCTTTTATATTATGACATTTGCTCATTTATGTATTTACAACAGTGGAATCCTGTGTGTTGTTTTGTAACTGACCCTGTTCACATAATAGTATATTGTTAATGTTGTTCCCATTAGTAGAAGAGCTCAGCATCCAGAGTTTCTACCTTGAGCTCATAGAGGAGTTCTGGAGACCTGTGACCCTCCTGATGTAGTAAAAAACCTGTATGTACACTTGTTATGAGTGAGGGTTCCACAGTGTTAATCAGTTTTTCAAAGGGGTGTGTGACCTATAAAAGTTAAAGAACCACTGATCAATATCAATTTTTGGTGGTATCACAGTATTCCATTCTCTAGATGTACCATAATTTAACCAATTTTGAACTTTAACAGTATTGCTTGTTTTAAGGTATCATAAGGTATCCCATGAACCCTTTGGAACATAGGACCTTTAGGTACTTGTGTGATTAATTCCTCATGCTGTATTCTAAAATAAATTCCTAGAAATGGAATTATTGAGCCAAAGGTATGCACATTTAACATTTTGATACATATTACCAAACCCACCCTTGAGAAATGTTGCACTGAGTTGCACTACCATCAGTGGTGTATGAGAAAATATCCCGTGATCTGGATGATCTAGAGCATAGCTAGGTCAGTTTATTTAGCTAGTTCTCTGTTTCTACTTTTTTGGCATTGTAAACGGTATTGCAGTAAACAACCTTGTGCATCCATTTCTGCATATTTGTCTGATTATATCCTTAGAATTTGATTCCTGGAAGTAGAGTTTCTGGATCTAAGGAATATAATAACTTCCAAAATATCTTAGATTCTTTTGAAAGCATCAAACAGGTTATGTTTTAGCTTGCAAGGAAACTAGCTGATTATTAGTGATTTTATTTAAACAGCCTGTCTGGCAGGCAGTTGGTGTAGTGGGTCAGGCCCTGGACTGGGGTGGGAGTGGTGGGTTTGGTGATTCCCACTGCTCATCCCAGAGCCCTGTGACCTAGTCTTGACCCTGCTACTACCTCATGTGGCTTAGGACCAGTTTCTTTTCCTCTTTCTGGGTCTCTGTTTTCTTTTGAGACTGTTTCTAGAATCCTTTCCTGCTCTTTACTTTTTCACTTATAACTGGAAGATCTTTCCTTCCTTCCTCTTTCTTCCTTTCCTTCTTTCCTTCCTTCCTTTCTTTTCTTTCTTTCTTTTGATTTTAATTTTTTAAAGTAATTCCTGTACCCAACATGGGGCTCAAAACCACAACCCCAAGATCAAGAGTTGCATGCCCTACTGACTGATCCAGCCAGGCAGCATTAGGATATTCTTTGTGAAAGGGCAATTTGGTAGTCAGGGATGGGGGAAATAATTGGACTTGACTATTCTGGTTACCATGAGTGCTCCCTGATGAGTAGTTATGTCTCAGACAGTCTACAGTTAGGACTTTGATTGGTTTTTGTGTTTATTTCTCTCAATTTTAATGATTATATCATTAGGCAAATTCATTATGTGTTGGTTTCATTTTTCTTTCCAAAGAGCTAAAGCCTCGGGGTGGAGGACTTTAAATCCAGCTTGTTTATTTAGCATAGCGATTCTAATGGTAAAAAATGGAACCAAATACAGGGAAAGCAATCTGTAGAAGTAGAAACCCAACTAGGTGAGGGATCCAAAGAACAAATACATGCACAATTAAACAGAGGTAGGGTGGGGTGGAGAATGTATTCCCATCCCTGTTCCTGAAGAGGCATTGCTTCATCCTGTGGGCAGTAGGAATGTGTTTTAGAGGCTATTGTGGAGTTATTTTATCATTCACTTCCCTGCATAATGAAATATTTTTCTTTTACTCAATAAGAACTCACATCTATGATTATAATTTTGTGAATTTATTCAAAAGAGAAGGTGTTTTGACATGAGCCATTGTCCTGTGAGGCTATGATGAGGTGAGGTTGAGAATTTGAACAGCTTGAGTTTAGCAGCTCCTCAGTGTTCACTTTGAAAGTAGTTGATTTACTGATCCCTGAGAGGTGTGATGGGAAGGGTGCTGATAAATTTTGGAGTAAGCCAAGCTCAGTTGTGAGAGATCGGGCTGGCACTTAATGTCTTTGGGTTGCTTTTCTCTAAAGTGAGAACAGTTCTCTTTCTTTTTTTTCCCCCCCAAAGATTTATTTATTTATTTGAGAGAGAGAGAATTTGAAGCAGATTCTGCACTGAGCGTGGAGCCTGATGCAGAGTTCGATCTCATGAGCCTGAAATCATGACCTGAGCCAAATCCAAGAGTCAGACACTTAACCGAATGTGCTACCCAGGCGCCCTAAGAACGATTCTCTTTTAAAGGGAGCTGTATGACTGAGGAAATAGGCATGTTGGAGGGCCTCACAGGATTGAGTCATTATGGGCTGATAGTGGATGTCTCAACTTATGTTGCTTCTGCTCTGCATTTTGTTCCCATCAAAACAGTAACCACTTCATGAAATAGTAGCAGTGTAAGAAAAGTCTTTTGTTGTCTGACTTCTCAAACAGCTTTTGGTTAAGTTACAGTGATACAATGTAGACTCATTTTTTTTTTTTCTTATACATACTCTGATCACCAGGTATCAAGGTTACATTGGTGCAGCCCTAGTTTTGGGGGGAGTAGATGTTACTGGACCTCACCTCTACAGCATCTATCCTCATGGATCAACTGATAAGTTGCCTTATGTCACCATGGGTGAGTGTAAAATTTCCCTGATGTTTCAGAATCCTCTTATTTACCAAGGTGGTCTCCTAAAGAGCTGGTCTATTTCCTGTTAGAGGAGCCAGGGCAATATAGTGCTTTGATTCATTCTACATATATTTATTGATTTCCTCCTACGGATTAGGCCCTGTTGTAAGTGCTTGGGATACAGCAGTGAACAAAATTTAAAGATTCTTGCCTGCAAGGAGTTTGTATTTTAGTGAGGATAGACAGACAATTGCAACAACTACTATAAATATATTAATGTTAGAAAGTGATAAATACTAGGAGAAAAAAGTAATGCAGGTGATACTGTACTACAATTACGCAAGATAACTACTTTTGGGGAAAACTGGATCATGGGTATATAGAAACTCAGTGTATTATTTCTTACATCTGCATGTGAATTTACCATTATCTCAAAACAAAAAGTTAGAAAAATTAATGCAGGCTAAGGGGATGTCGGAGTGTTGGGGTGGAAGGCAGATTATAATGTTAAATAGGATGGTTCAGGTAGGTCTCGAGGTGAGGTTTCAGTGGAGGGAAACTAGAGTGGAGGCCTCATAGCAGGAACATGCATATAGGACGTGCATTGAATTTTTTTTTTTTTTAATGCTAGAGTGACTGGGGCCCCTCTTAATTTCTGAGATCAAAGGCATTTAATTCCTTTCTGAACCTTGATTGCCTCACCTGTGGAATGGTGTCAATAGTATTTACTGTATATGCCAGGTTGTAATAATTAGAAATAATGTATATAAAGAATCTGGCCCTCTGCCTGGCCTGTAATAGTAGTTACTCTTTTCAGACCAGCTTTTTGCATTGGTACTTTAGTTCTCAATGCTAGACAAGAGTTTTTTTTTTTTAATATTTTGTTTATTTATTTGAGAGAGAGAGAGAGCACGCCCATGAGCAGGGGGCTGGGGGAGAAGCAGGGATCATGACCTGAGCCGAGCTTAATCGACTGAGCCACCCAGGCACCCCAAGAGTTTTGTTTTTTTTTTTTAATGACCACCGAAAAAAGGAGTGAGAAAATGGGGATTTTCAAATTCTTACTTTTATGTTAAATTTCTGAGTCGGATTGTTTAGGTACAGAAATTTGAACAGGTCATGTATAGCTGGTATTTTTCCAGCTGTTGTTTACCTCTTACATTTTTTGTCTTGGTACCTTGGCTCTGAAGAGCTAGGAGACTGCTGCCTTGAATAGTTTGGAAATTGCCAGTTTGAGACCTTGCTGTTCCATAGTGTCATCTAGCCTCTTAGAAGGTTTTTATACAACAGATGTTCCCTGTTTGTTGGGGAGAGTGATTTACCCCCAGATACCATATGGATGAGTCTTTGTAATTATTTTAAAATGAAGATACTTACAGTAATTTTAGAATTATTCTGAACTGCTTTATTCAAATATATTTGTTATCTTCATCAGAGTACTGTTTTTATTTCTCCTTGTCTGATTGATGCCTTTAAATGGTGGGAAGGGTGAAGTAGCTTTTTCTATTTAGTGGTTTCATTTCTTTTTTTTTTAAGTGAAAAAAATTTTACACTAACAGAAAAGTAACCATAATGTGCAGTGAACAGTCATATATGCTCTTTACTCATATTTGTCAGTGAACATTTTACCATTCTTGCTCTCGCTTGCTCATACATTATTATTGTTCTTATTCTTAATTTTTTGTGTGGAATCATTTGAGAGTAAGTAGGAAGGAACAGACACCATTACCTTCCACCTCTAAATCCTTTATGATGTTCTCTTACGTTACCTTGATAAATGATCACATTCAGGAAATTTAATATCATTACAAAGCAGGTTCATTTTTAAGAAGGGAAAATTGAATTGGTTTCTTTTGCCTTTGAACTGTAGTAATTTGTCTTCTGAGCACAATCCTGAATTTAGGAAAAGTTGTTGACAGCAGGCCGTCAGGCAACCCCACATTGTGTTCTCTCCTGGCCAACAGCGATCTTGCTGTTCCAAGTCTACTGTGAGTCCAGGGTGATGGTTCCACAGCCTTGAGTTCATAGCACGCTTGTGTTTAGAAATCATTGCTCTACACAGTCTAGTTTTGTTATCATAAAAGACCGGATTAAGGAGGAGATATCTGTAACATTTGATTTTAATACACAAGTAAATAATTATTTTGAGCTTTAGTTTGTTCATCTGTTCATTTATTTATCAACTCTTTCTTGCCTTCTGTGTCTAGGCACTGTGGCAGGCTCCGCAGATAGAGATGAATGCGTGGATCCTTGCCCTCAATATCCTCACACTGTAGTGAGGGAGCCAGATGTACAAACTGACAAGGGCAGTAGGTACAAAGGCCAGTGGAGGCCCGGGGAGAAATGATTACATCGAAATGGGAGGATTTCAGGAAAAGCTTCACTTCACATGAACGGAGTCTTAAAAGAAGCATAAGTTACTTTTCGTTCATTTATCAAATACTTATTTAGCATTCCCTATGGGCTAGGCATTGTGCTAGGTGCTGGGAATAGAGTGGTCAGCACAGCACCTGCCCTCAGAACTTACAGCCTCATGTGGGAGACAGGAATTAAAGTAAGTATACATTCATCTAAAAGAATGCACTGTGCTAAGTGCCCTGGAGAAAAAGAACAGTAATAAGAGAGAGGAACAGGAAGGACTATGTGGATAATGGCTGTTTGGGACGTCCTTGCTGAGCAAGTGACATTAAAACATTTTCTAATGAAAGTAATTTACGAACATGACAAAACGTTCAAGTGGGAATATTACATGAAAAATAAGTGTTTTTCATATCCCTCCTCCAAACTAACCACTCTTAAGTTTGTTGTTTTTTCCAGAAAATGTTTTATGAAATACCATATAGCTCTGTCAGTCTGTGCCTATTAAAACTACACAAATGAAGTCATACTGTGCACGCTTTTCCTTTATTGTTAACTTGTTTTGAAGAAGTTCTTTACCAGCACATGTAGATCTGTATTGTAATAACAGTTACATAGAAGTGCGTTATATGGCTGTATCATGATTTACTGACCCATTCTATTGATGGATATTTTGGTTATCAAATTTTTGCAACAAAGGTGTCTTGGTTTACTTAGGTCTAAGTACAGACTTCAGATAAATTCCTAGTGGAATATCAGGATTAGGGTATGTGTGTGTGTTGCTCAGAATTCTCTGTTGCAAAGCAATAGAATTAATGATTTAAGAAAAGAGGACTATGTTGTAAAGGATAGTAGGTGGCTTACGGAATAGCTGGGAGGGCAAACGCTGGCTTTGGGGCCCAGAGCGGTGTCAGAACTCATGCTGCAGAGTAGGCCACGGCAGGCCGAGTACAGAGTGTTCCAGACTGCAGTCCTGCCCCAGCTGGAGCGGGCTTACTGCTGGGGTGCTGGGGCCTGGTGCTGGGGCCTGCTCAGCCTCCCTGATGGTTTCAGGAACCCAGTCTGCCTGCCGTCCCTTTCACCACTGCCAGAGCGTTCCTTATAGGGGAGGGTGATTGGTGAAGCTCAGTCATTCACTCCTAAAGTGCTGGGATTCCCCGGACATAGGAAGGAAGTCATACTATATATACTGTCACTGGTCAGCCCAAGAAAGTGACAGAGGGCCCTGTAGTGCATTCTGCTTTTTGAGAGCTATTGCCACATTGCCCTCCAAAAAGATTGTACTAGCTTATATTTCTACCAAGAGAATATGAGGATGCCTTTCTCTTTTTTTTTTTTAAAGATCCATTTATTTATTGGAGAGAGCGAGAATGAGAGAGAGAGAGAGTACATGAGAGGGGGGAGGGTTAGAGGGAGAAGCAGGCTCCTCGCCGAGCAGGGAGCCCGATGCGGGACTCGATCCAGGGACTCCAGGATCATGACCTGAGCCGAAGGCAGTCGCTTAACCAACTGAGCCACCCAGGCGCCCAGAGGATGCCTTTCTCTTAACAACCTTACCAACACTGGGTATTTGTGCCAGTCTGATGGGTGAAAGATGGGAAGAGGGAACACGTAAGCCGAGACCTGAAAGGTAGGTAGGAATTAGCCAGGAATTCCTCGGCCCTGCTCCCTGTCCCCAGGGAACGACTTCAAGCCCTGTGTGCATGAGGGTCTGGTGTGGCTGAGGAACTGAAGGGCCAGAGTTGGTTGGTTGGGTGAGGCCAATGCACTGGGTGGGGGTAGTGTTCAATGCAGGGGTGCAGCCGAAGCAAAGGCGTTCTGGAGGGTGGAGCAGAGGTATGACGAGAAAGCGAGGCTGGAGAGGGTCCTAGTGATACAGGCCCAGTTGTTTGGATTTTGTCCTTGAGGTTCCCATCTAAAGTTTTCATGCCAGAGAAGGATGGGATGAGATTTGCTTGTTAGAGAGAGCAGTCTTACGGCTGTAGGAAGGAGGATTGGCATGGGGGAGTCTGGAGGCAGAGAGGGAGATTGCGTCTGGCCAGAAATATTGACGGTGTGGCTGGGTCCCGTGACAATAGGGACGGCTCCTGTCATAGAGAGCACTTGGAAATGAACCAGCCATTAGGCCAGATCCCAGGTGTCCTCTCCTGACTTCTCAGTATCAGTCCCTTCCTGAGTCTTGACTACAGAGGCCCAGTTAACTCCTTCACATGGGGCCATTGCCCTGCCAGTTGGACTCTAGGCCTCTTTTCCTGCTTTGTTTCCTGTCCCTCCCCTAGGCCTTTGTGGCAACAGTGGCACCTGTACCTCTCACCCTCCCCTGGGCAGACTCCACCCCACTGTTGTAGTGCTGCCTTCTGCCCCAAGTGTTCCTGCTCCTCAGCTGGGGTCTAACCCAGAAGCCATTCGCTCGTGACTGCCCCAGGCTGAGTTAGCAGGTCCCTGTCCGGGACATAGGTGTGAAACAGGATTCCAGGATTCCTGCCTTGTCTGCACTCCACTTGCCCCAGCTCTCGTCCCTCCCGCATGTGTGAACATTTGAGAGCTCAGAGAATAGAATCTGTCTTACCTCCAGTCTCACAGAGTCCTGTGTGACTTGGTGAATATTTGACGGTGAAATAATTTTCTGGTTTGCTTACTTGCTTGTGTCAAAGAGTATCTGAAACTTAGCCTTAGAAACCTTAGCTACTGGTTATTTTTGGTGACCTAACAGTTTACAGTACCCTTGGAATAGAGTTGGTTTAGATTGTGTTCCATTTGGGGAGCCCCAGGTTAGCTGAGAGAGAATAGCACAGAGCATTGCGTATGTGGTAGGCCTTTTTTTTTTTTTCTTTAAAGCTAAATATTATTTCAGATTTAAAGCATATTATGGAGCATCTCTGCCAGAGTCTGCTAGTGCTGTCACATTATTTTCAGTTAAAATTCTATGTAAGGGATGCTATGGTTGCTATTTTATTGATGAGAAACCTGAAGTTAGAGAAATTTATAGTAACTTGCTTGTTCTTGCTCTCTCTGTAAATGGCAAAGCTGGGATCTGAACTCTTCCAGCCCAAGCGAGCCCCTGTACAACACAGCTGCTTTGATTTTCTCATCTTACAGATGTTACTTCATTAAGCTATTAAGCCTTGCTTCTGAATACTGAAAATATTTGTACAAATTCCCAAAGGGCATTTATTTGTTTTGCGTATTTTTGACTGCCTATGTGCAGATTTTCTATCCTGCATATTAAAAATAGTATTTACTGAAACAGCTTTGTAGTATCAAAGGAAAAATTTAAAAATTATACAGTTTTACCATCCAAGACAACACGATTTTTATTTTTTGATTTTTTCCAATCCAAGTCCATTGTGAAGAGCTTTACCAGAGAATGTAAAATAAAGTACAGGTTTTGTATTGCCCTGGCTCTGTGTCTGTCATTTTTTAAGTTTCTTTTAGCCACCGTGGACCTTTGAGCAGGGCTTGCGTGCATCTTTCCCTAGGGCAGTGGCTGTGCTGGGCTGACTTCTTCCTAACCAGGCAGTTCTTCTGGCTTCCAGTTGATGCTTTCTTCCTTCTTTCCCTCCCTCCCTCCTTTCCTTGGTTCCTTTTTTTGTTTTTTTTTGAGGGAATAGGGAGCTGAATGGCAATCCACAATTGCCATTTGGTGGATTTTGTTTTAATTCATGTTATAGTTGACCCCTGAATAGCAGGGGCAAGAGGTGCATTACCCCTGCGCCATCGAAAAATTCACATGTAACTTTTGACTCTCCAAAAACTTAAGTACTAATAGCCTACTGGTGACCGGAGGCCTTACTGATAACATAAACATTCCGTTGATGCATACTTTATGTGTTCTATGTATTATATACTGTATTCTTTTAATAAAGTAAGGTGAAGAAAAGAAAACATTATTAAGAAAATCATAAAGAGGAAATACATTTATAGTACTGTACCGTATCGAAAAAAAATGCACATATAAGTGGACCTGTGCATTTCAAACTTGTTATTCTGGGTAAGCGTGTAAACCAAATTTAAAGCTATAGATAGAATAGAAGGCCTTCCTAAACGAAACATTCCCATGGAGAATTAGCATTCACTGTGGGATTACGGCTTTCCTTAAGTGTAGCATAAGTGAGAAAATGAATATTTCATGTAAATTCTCATGTTTTAGTTAAATTATGGGTTTTTTTATTACGAGAAATAACAAAATTTTGTAATTAATCTTTGTTTTTCTGAGTGATTTGACAGTAAGAGCTGGAAGCTACAAATTACCCGTAAGACGAGGGTGTCTAAATTTTGTCTACCCATGGGCCCATACTGGCGACTAGCCAGGTGCCTGAAGGCTACTCTTAATTTACTTTGGATAGAAGACACCTGTCTTGTGCATCTTTAACATGCTGGCACAGCTCATTGAGCACAGGGTCCAGGAGCCTCCTCTCTGAGGGCTTGGCTGCCTCAGGATTTACTTGGGAGAAGAATGTATCAAATTTCTTGTGGTGTGACCCTTGGATACCTTCTGTCCTAAATCCTTTTTTGTGGACATGGTGTTGACCATAATGATAGCAGCATTCATCCAGCAGCTGTTGTGAGATGCTTTATAGATTTAATCTTTGCAACATTGCAAGGTGGGTACTACCATCCCTATCTTACAGATGTGGAAATTGAGGCTCAGAGAGGGGTGCTGCGATCATACAGCCAGGGTGTGCATGAGCTGGTAGGGGAACGGCGGCCTCCTTGACTTTCCTCCTTCGGCTGTGTTATTGGTGTGAATGGTGTGTGGCATGTGGTCCAGACCAAATTTCATTTGGTCCATTCTCAAAAAAGAAGAAAGGGCCCCTTAGGTTTTATTTAATTATTTCTTTTTTAAGAGAGTAATTTGCAAGAGACTGCAGGTGATTGATTAGAGTGATTGTTGAAAGCCAGGCAGGATTCTTTGATTTTTCTTTATTAAGAAAGGGAAAAGGGCTTTGGTTGTATGTTTTATAGACAAAATGTGGGCTCTTTTAATTCTCAGATTAATTAGCTTATTCTTTTAACTTGCCAGCTTTTCTTTATTAGGCACACTAAAGTAGTGTCAGGAGAAGCTTGGGGACCATCTTTTGCTATTAGTTTGGCAGTGTTCCTTGTAGCAGCATTGGCAAGGTATATAAAATTTTTATTTTTGCCCACTTATTCACATAAGAATTAATATGAATAAAATTTCAAGCATGACATTCCTGGAAATGAGGCCCTTGGACAATTTAGGAATACCAACTTAAGGAATAAACATTGGTATGCATCATTAGGGAAGACTTGGGGTCACTGCCAAGGCCATCCAGGTAAAATTTGATCTCCAAATAAACTGGCTGTATGTTTTCCTAATTACGGGAATATACCTCTTAAGCCCCAGTTTACAGAGCCTCCTAGCAATTAAAAAGATTTGGGACAGAGTAGGAAGCATACTGGATGTCTCACCTTGTGGGCAAAAAAAGAATCTTGGAATTAAGTTGGAACATCGGTAGGGAATTCAGACCTGCCATTTTCTCCATATTTTTAGACTAAAGTGCGACCTTTGTGCAGACATTTTGATATCTCCACAAGACTTGACTTTGAAAATTTTCCTGCTCTGGATCAAATTTTCCTGCTCTGGATCAAACTACAAGATGGTAGATGTTTCTTCCACGGTCATTTTCAACTCTGAAATCAGCTGTGAACTCAGCATCACTGTATGTGGTCCATAGGCCTACATAAAAGCCTTCTCAGAGGGCATGTGGACTTCATGGCTCTAGCATCGCTGGAAATTATTTTTCCTAATAGTGTGGGCCGCATGACTGTGTGCAGGAGTTCCACAAGCATGGGTCTCCATCAATACTAGAGTGATGCTCAGAGCCTATTTTCTGTGGGTCAGGGGCTGTGCAATGGAGGGTACACTATTCTGGTGGGGGCTTTGTCCACACAGCTAGTGACTACTCAGAGTGGGGTTTCTGTAACCACCTGAAGCATAACCTAGAATCCTGAAAAAAGATGGGAGCCCTGGCTCCATCCTAGTCCTCCTTGACCAGGGCTGGTCACTTAACTTTTCTGAACCTCAAATCCCTCATTTTGAAAAAGAAACAGAATTTTTTTTTTTTTTTTTTGACTTGGGAAGGTCCCAGGGTTCTTGGGGTGCTGCAGTGTCATGTTGTGTGAGAACACACTATAAAAAACCATGTGCTTTTTTGTGCATTAGTTCTTGACGTCATTTTTCCAGGTAGTGTGGCATAGTAAAAAGAGCTGGTTTTGGGGGTCCAACTGGGTTCAGATCTAAGTCCAACACATATTAGCTTTTTTTTTTTTTTAATTTTTTTATTGTTATGTTAATCCCCATACATTACATCATTAGTTTTAGATATAGTGTTCCATGATTCATTGTTTGTGCATAACACCCAGTGCTCCATGCAGAACGTGCCCTCCTCAATACCCATCACCAGGCTAACCCATCCTCCCAACCCCCTCCCCTCTAGAACCCTCAGTTTGTTTTACATATATTAGCTTTTGACCATGAGCACTGATTTCATCTGTAGAATGGGGCTTAGAGGAGCTCTCCCATGGGAAACCATAGATAAAAAATTCTTTGTATGTAGCACAGTGAAGATACTTAATGCATGATTTTTTTTTTTTTTAATATTTATTTATTTGACACAGAGCACAAGCAGGGGGAGCGGCAGGCAGAGGGAGAAGCAGACTCCCTGCTGAGCAGGGAGCCCGATGTGGGACTCGATCCCAGGGCCCTGGGATCATGACCTGAGCTGAAGGCAGACGCTTAACTGACTGAGCCACCCAGGCGCCCAGTGCACGATTTTTTGATCACTTTGGTGCTAATACATTCCCTGTGTGCAGTTCTGTGTACTAAGACTTCCCTGGAAGTTTTTCCTGCTCTGATTAAGTATGATGCATTTCAGAAGATTTAAAATGTGCAATGCATGGGTTTTATATTTTAACATTTACTCTGCTGTGGAATGCCAGGAAACGAAACAACCGGAAACCAAAAATTCACGAAAGTTGGATTATGCATCTTGATTCCTGGTTGCTGTGAAGGTGGTACTAAGCCAATAGATGGTGCCGTTATGTTAGAAAATGAGAAAATATTTACTTCTAAAATTCATCATGGTGTTGCAGGGAATGTAATCTAACCAGCCCTCGCCAGTTCTTAATCTGTTCTGATTAGAGTGACTTTGTTCTTGATTCCGTGTAAAAAAATATTTAATGTCTCTTGTGGGTAAAATTGAATTAATATGTAGGGTGCTGTTCTTCCTCTTTTTTTCTGCTCTGAGATTTTTACCATGAAGTCTTTTCTGACTTGAGTTCAGTCCTTAGTCTACAACCAGGTAAAAGCCCTTGCCAGACGTACTTTTTAGAACAGTTAAATGCAGCCCTTTCAGTTTTAAGTTCTATGCTTTAGACCCCACTGCAGAGAGAGGGAGGCTAACTAATTCATCTCTACCTGCTCTTGTTCTAGAATTGGGCCAGAATTGGCCCTGCTACAGACAGGTGCCTTTTGTACTCTTAGAACCTAGTGTTCGATTTTGACTTGCTTATTAGACTAAGTGGAAAGTCATTTTATGCATCAGAAGACTTCTCACTGTGGAGTTCATAGAGCGAGGGATTCGCTGTCAGCCGTAACTACCGTGACTAGCTGTGTGACTCTGGGTAGGTTCCTTCGCTTGTCTGAACTTAATTTTTTTCAGTCTACAAAATGGAGATAATACCAGCTAGTCCACAGATGGATTCAGTGAGCAAAATCTATGTACCAGTGCTTTGCACATTTTTCTCAGTATGTAGGATTTCCTGTCGTTTGCACACAGGTCTGTGGACAAGATAAATCTTTACTGATGATTAAGGCTGGGTATGTTTTATAAGTTATTAAACTCTGTGGTCCTTTGTCCTTGAGGGTTCTGAGGGGCATGAAAACTTGAGAAAGGCCCGCAAAGTGGAATAAACTGCAATTTGGGAAGTTACTTTGAAATGTGGACCAGAGCAAAGGCCTTTGAAAGACCTGTCAGTTCGGACTGCCTTGAGCTCCCGCAGCAGGAGGGAGACGTGTGTGCCCTATGCTCATAGTGCTGAATGTCGGGGTCCCGGGGGAGCCTAGTGACTGATGAAGAGAGGCCTATTTTAAGGTAATTCTCATCCCCTGTCTTATCGCCTAAGCATAGGGTTAGGTGACTCTTTTGTTGGAAGGAGAACACTTTTCTGTCCTCATACCTTGTGGAGTTTCTTAAAAATACATTAATAAAACTTTTACTTTTTAGGCCAGGATGCCCTGATTTGTTAGTCTTTGCTTAAGAATAAGTGTTTATAACCTGTCAGGTCGGTGAGACATTGCAGTTGCAATTATAGGAAAGACTCCAGGGCGCCTGGGTGGCTCAGTGGGGTAGGCATTTGAGGTTAGGCATCTGACTTCGGCTCAGGTTGTGATCCTCAGGGTTGTGGGATCGAGCCCGCGGGGAGTCTCCTTCTCCTTCTCCTGAAGCCCCTCCCCCCTCATGCTCTCTCTCTCTCTCTCTCTCTCTTTCTCTCAAATAAGTAAAATCTTTTTTTTTTTAAAGATTTTATTTATTTATTTGACAGAGAGAGACACAGCGAGAGAGGGAACACAAGCAGGAGGAGTGGGAGAGGGAGAAGCAGGCTTCCCGCCGAGCAGGGAGCCCGATGTGGGGCTCGATTCCAGGACTCTGGGATCATGACCTGAGCTGAAGGCAGACACTTAACGACTGAGGCACCCAGGTGCCCCTCAAATAAGTAAAATCTTTAAAAAATATAAGAAAAATCCCTGTTTTCTTCAAGTGGTGTTTTAGATTATTTGCTTTGGGCAAAATTAACTCCTTTTTGACTATATTTAGAAAAGGAACTGCATTTTTTTTGGAAATTAGTTTTTGAGTGCAAATGTCATTGGATGCTTTAAAATTCTATTTCTAAGCGTATTAAATGGAATGATCTTTTTTTATTCATTGGGAATAAAAGGTAGGCTCTTTGACATTGAGGTACATTTGCTGATGAAAAGGAAGCATTCTTCCCCCTCACGAGGGGTTTAAACGTAATAGTGCTTACTCAGGAGTGAAAACATCAAATTAAACTGTTTATGCTGACAAAGGACAAATCTGGATTTCAGCAACCCATGCAAGATTGTCTGATTGCTTGGCCTGCCTCGCCTTGAAGCTTTTGGCCAGGACTTGTAATGAAATGCATGCATACAATTAAACCATTTCAAGTCGGTGTCGGAGTCTTCCCCAAGCGATGAGAGGTGCTCCACTGCTCTCTAGTGGCTGAACGTGGTCCCCTGGCACCAACATTGCTTTATATTCATAAATCAGCTCTTCACACATTGGCAGTGTTGGCCTCCAGAGCAGGCCCCAACACCAGGAGGCTAGTCCTCGTAGACAGGAACGGAGTGAAAAATGATCCCAATCCATGGGTCTCTGGAAAGCACCAAATTTTACCCAGGATGAGTGGCCAGTTGACTAACAATGAGCACGTGTGAGTAAGCACTCTGTCAGGGAGAGCTGACACTGATGGATTCGAATATTCAGTGTGTTACTCTCTTATCGCTGCATACATCTCACACCTTGGCAGGCCCCAGTGGCAAACTGGTCCTTGGGTACTTCAAATGGACCTCTCCTTAGCAGAAGGAGCAGCTTTTTTCCCTGAAAAGATCTGGTTAAATTGGTTTGGGGAAAAGCAATAGAAATCCATTTCCTGCTGCCTGTCAGAACTTCGTGACTTTGAGAAAAGAAATTTTGAAGCCCTCTGTTTCCATTAAAACTGCCAGCCCTGGAACTTGTTGAGAATGATGATATAAAATAGCTCCTGGAGGACAGGGACTTTGTCTTAGAGTAATTACAATAGCTAGCTTTTATTGAGCTTTTACTGTGTGCCAGACATTCTGCTTTCCGCTTTCCGTGCGTCATGTCCTGCAAGTTGCCCAGCCACCCAGTGAGTGTCATGGTCCCCGTTGTACCTGGGGGGGGGGGCTGAGGCTGGCGCAGCGGGCGGCTGTAGTACGGCTTCCGGCAGACGGTCACCTTGTGCTCGAGGTGGTCGTGCCTCCTGGGGCGGCTTTCGGGGCTCGGGGCGCCTCAGTGGTACGCCAGAGGAAGGCCACGGATTGTGCCCCCGCCACACAGCAGTGTGTGCCCAGAGCCTACGCTCGTAAATTGGGCACACTTGGAAGGAATGAGTTGGCAGTTGCCCTTCCAAAGCCTGGAGCCACAAGGCCTAGGTGTGACTCTTGGCTTCACTGCTTACTGACCCTACTGCCTTCCCTCGCTGAGCCTCGTTTCCTTGTCTGTAAAATGAAGAAATACTTACCTCTCTTGAGTTCAGGGCCTGGGACCTGAAAGGCTCCCAATAAATGCTTTCTTTCCCCTTTTCCAGTCTGGGAGTTTGTGAGCAGAGACATTATTAGGAAAAGCAGATTTCTACCTGCTGGCTTTCAGTTCCTTCTAGGAGTTTGACTTAGAGCAGTGGGCTTTAGAAAATTATTTTAGTCTTTTATTGTTTCTTCAGCATGTCTAAAAACACACATTCTAGAATTGCTCAGTTTGATTTGGTACTTGAGTGAACACTATAAAAACATAGTTGATGTTTTTTTTTAAACTCTTCTGTCCTCAAGCCATATTAATGCAGTGTTTTTGAATATATGGAACAGGTAAAAGTGATATTTTAGATGGTAAAATTTTTTTGATACATTTCAGATTTTGTCCTGAGTTGGGTTGTTCTCTCCGAAAAAGTTAAAGTTCAAACTGAACTACTAGTGCTGATAAGCTAACCAAGATCAGAAGTACCTTCAGGGGTTTTAGAAAATGGAGACTAATTTCAGTGTTCTTTTTTATTTAAAGATTTTTTTTGAACGTGGGACTATTTTAAAATAAATACTCAGAACAGATAGTTGAGTGGTATTGCTAAACAGTGAATGACATCTGTTTAATCATTTAGAACATTTAACTAAAATCCCAATCTCATTTGAATTTCCAAACAAAACAATACAAATTAACCATACCCAGATGTGTGCTAATCATTCTCCTGAAATCTGAAGAAAAAGCAATTTAGTAAGCATGCTTTTTTTGTGTGTGTGGTGGGGAGCTAAGAAAATATAGCTGTTTCCATGCTTACTTGTTAATCTTGATTTCAAGCATTTGACTTTGCTACTTAAGAGGCAACACGGTGGAATGGAAGGAACATCAGACGCTTTAAATTCAGAATGATCTGGGTTCAGTCTCAGATTTGCTAATCATTGGTTATGTGATCTGGGCAAGTTCCTTACCTCCGAGACTGTCTCCCTTTTGTAAGATGGGACTTCTCGGACCTGCCATGTCTGAAAAGCAGACAAAACTAATGGGACTCTGCTTTGACATGTCTTTTTTTTAAGATTTTATTTATTTGACAGAGAGAGACACAGCGAGAGAGGGAATGGGAGAGGGAGAAGCAGGCTCCCCACAGAGCAGGGAGCCCGATGCGGGGCTCGATCCCAGGACCCTGGAATCATGACCTGAGCCCAAGGCAGACGCTTAACGACTGAGCCATCCAGGCGCCCCTGCTTTAACATTTCTTAAACACCGTGTGTAACTGTGTTCGTTGTGGTCTCTTTAGTAATTTGTGTGCCACAGCGTAGGCTTCTGGAGAAGTGGGATCTGGCTTGGGGCTGATCTGCTCAAAGCACTTCATTATTAAGATGCTTTTACCTTTCAGACCGTCCTAAGGAAGCCCTCCTAAGGACAGTGGTAGAGGGACATGGTGTGTAGGTTTGTGGTGATTGATTGCTGTCGTTCCTTGGAACTATTGACCTGTGCATGGCTTGACCTTCAGGCCCCTGTATACAAATTTCAGGAATGAGCTGCGCGCCGCTGCCATTAGCAGCACCACCGGGATGGCTGGCAAGGTCTCGGGTCTTTGCTTTTTCGTTTTAATTTTTTCATCCCTGTACCATGTCAAATTCTTACTCTCTCCAAGTTTATGCTTTAAAAAATTGCAGGTAGGGGCGCCTGGGTGGCTCAGTCGTTAAGCGTCTGCCTTCGGCTCAGGTCATGATCCCAGGGTCCTGGGATCGAGCCCCACATCGGGCTCTCCGCTCAGCAGGGAGCCTGCTTCTCCCTCTCCCACTCCCCCTGCTTGTGTTCCCTCTCTCGCTGTGTCTCTCTCTGTCAAATAAATAAATAAAATCTTAAAAAAAAAAAAATGCAGGTAATGCGTGGTCTTTTGAAGAAAAATAAGAAAATACGAATAAACAAAATAGTACCACCCAGATAGAAGCATAATATTTTGACTTATGGTTTTTTTTTTTAAGATTTTATTTATTTATTTGACAGAGAGAGACACAGCGAGAGAGGGAACACAAGCAGGGGGACTGGGAGAGGGAGAAGCAGGCTTCCCGGGGAGCAGGGAGCCCGATGTGGGGCTCGATCCCAGGACGCTGGGATCATGACCTGAGCCGAAGGCAGACGCTTAACGACTGAACCACCCAGGCGCCCCTTGACTTAACGGTTTTTCCAGATTTGTAGAATCTGTATCCTCTAAGGTTAGGTGTTAATATTGCTTTGGAACATGTTTTTCTCCTATTGAATATTTGAACATGGACGTCTTCTCATTGCCAAAAAAGTATTGTCATGTTTAATGACCGTATATATATATTTTATTATTTTTCCTGTCGTCTGATTGTTGGACCTTTACATTTACCTCTAGTTTTTTTCTTTTTTCTTTTTTGCTAATCTAAACAGTGATCTTTTTATATGCATAATTTGGGTACTTACCCATTTATTTCTTTAAAATGACTCTCTAGCAGTGGAATTGCTGGGGGGAGATGTATACCTTTATGCTTTCTGATTAATGTTTCTAAATTACCATTAGAAAAGTTCTATTTATTTTTGCTTCTACAAGTGTTGTTAGATTACCCTTTTCTTTTTTAAAAGATTTTATTTATTTATTTGACAGAGAGAGAGACAGTGAGAGAGGGAACACAAGCAGGGGGAGTGGAAGAGGGAGAAGCAGGCTTCCCGCTGAGCAGGGAGTCTGATGCGGGGCTCGATCCCAGGACCCAGGGATCGTGACCTGAGCCAAAGGCAGACGCTTAACGACTGAGCCACCCAGGCGCCCCAAGATTACCCTTTTCACTACACCTTTGTCAGCCCTGGGTATTATTTTTCTTAATCTTTGTTAATGTAAAAGGCAAAAAAAAAAAAGGTTATTTAATTTAAATTCATATTTCTTTGATTACGAGGGACCTTGAACAGCATTTCTAAATGTGTACAGGCCGGTGCCTTTTTTCCTTTTTGTCAACTGCTGTGTCCTTTTTTCTGTTGCCAGATTGGCATATCTATGACTTTTTTTAGTTATTAATGTCCTACATGTTGCACATATTTTTCTGAGTTTCAGGGCTTATATTTTACATTGTTTACAGGAGTTGGTCTCCCCCCCCCGCTTAAGCTGGTGGCCTGCTATTAATAAGAGCAGATACTTCATTTTAAAAGATTGGCTGGAGCTGTGGCCCCTCATGGCATTTTTGCCTGGGACCCCCTTCTCCTGGAGGTTAGCAGTGTGGACGGCCCCCACTGTCATCTTGAAGTGAGTCAGGCCCTGACAGTCAGAGATGGGGCGCAGACCTGCTTTCTGGGACCCCGCAGGTTATCTGTTGTGGGAGGAATTCTTTGAATGGCCACCAAACGGGGGCAGCCAGGCTGAGGCGGTGCCCAGCTGGTGGCCGCAGTGGGTCGGGGAGTGCGGGGCAGTTCCTGGCCCCCTCGGGTGGAAGAGGGCTGCGTTGTGTCTCCTTCCCCCGTCCCTGTCTCTGTGCACGGATCGGCTGGTGTGGGGTTTGGGAGTGCGGAGTGGTGGGGCGGGGAGGAGGTGGGCAGCGAGCTAGGGAAGGACGGTGGGTGCGGGAGGTGAGCTGGTGGATAGCTAGGTAGCCACCACTGTGTCTTGCACCGTCATCTTTCTAAATGCTGGTCACTGATTGCACCTCGTTTTTCTGTTTCAAAGAGCTTTGTTCCGAAGCAACACTGGCTACTCAGCAACTGTGGGTGGGCTGAAAAAGGCACACTTGGTGGAGGTTGCTAAGGAGCAGCTGCATGAAAACTACTGATGAGATGAGGTTGTGGTGGTAAAATGCAGGAACCCACAGAGGGCATTTTACTCCTGTGGTACCACAGAGGTTTGGACCGGACTAGGACTTATAATAGGACATGGTTTTGTGGGTTTAAAGCCTTTTTTTCTTTTTGAACATTGAACTTGATGTACACTTGAGTTTGTCTTCTATTCATCCCAGTATGGTAAATTAGGCAATGAATGTTCTTTTCCACTTTATCAAGGCATTTACTGCTATCATCACGCCTTCAGGGCCAGCTCAGAGTTTTCCCCAGCTCCTTCATTTGGACAGTTGTCCTGAAATCAGCCCAGCTTAATTCAGCAGCTCCTATTTAGGGCTCGCTGTGTGCCCGAGACTACAGATATGAAAGGATGGACATGTTGCAGAGAGGAGAGTGATAAACGTGTGGTGGGGGGGTTGGTCAGGGAAGGCTTGTGGGAAGAAGTGATCTCTCAGCTGGGGTTCGAAGGGTGGCTAGGAGTTCTGTGGACTGCCAAGGGAGCAAAGGGCATAGCCCGTGCCGAGGTGGGATTGGCTTGAAATGGTATAATTTAGGAAATTATTGTCAGTTTTATGTTGGTGGGGGGTCAAGTGTGAGGAGGGGGTCGAGGGAGACAGAGACCGGGTCATGGAAGGTCATGCATGTCTGCTCTGAACTATTGTGGCATGAGAGAGTGACTCTCCAGTCACACCTGAGGTAGGACTCCTGCCCTGCACTTCTTAGTTCTGTAATGCTAGACAAGAAGCTTCAGTGGGGTGACTAAATGGCCTAACATGATGTATGGCGCGGAGTGGGTGCTCAACAAAATGCTTTGGTTTCTTCCTCCTTGGCTGCCTTCTCCTCCCTACCATTAGATAAGCTTTTTGAGGGCAGGCCTCACACCCCTTCTTCCTAGAGCCCGTCCTGCATTTGTGGAAAGCATATTCCCTCTGACATCCATTTCCTTCCCCTGACATGCCTGCCGTCTAAGCAGAGGCCCTCGTACACCGTCTCCTGGCTTTTCTGTTCATTTATTCTTAATGGGAAACCAGGGACTGCTGACGAATTGTCTAAGGTGACTTTGTTTTTGGAATAGAGAATCAGGGTAAATGTTCCTTCAGAAGACTTTTTGCCTTGGTTTTGGGTTCGAAAGTGCCAGGTTGGTTTAAGTCAGTGCTGAAATCATGGAATGTCTCAGGCATTATTTTGGCGTAAACATGGGATATAATATCTAAACATTTTGTAGGTCTCATGGCTGCTGTACTAGTGTGGCATTAGTCAGGTGGTTTACTGTATACGGTTTTAAATGGCACTGAAACAAAATCCAGGAAACCTCAGGGAAATTATTAAAGAATACTGGTCTCGTCAAGTTTACCTTCCCTGTTCCTTTTTAATGGCCAACTCCTGTTCCTTCCCCCAGTTGCACTGCCTTGAAATTATGTGAGGATTGGCATCTTGTTCTTTGGCCACTTTGGGCAATTGCAGTCATATTTGAAATTCTGATTTCAGTGTTAAAATAGACACACTTTCAGGGTTTCCTGGAAACCTGTTGACAAGTCAGTGCTTCTCCATCTCCTAGCACTTCCACCTATGTCTGAGAAGGGGGCGCCAGAGTCCTCCTTTCCTGAAAAGCTGGGAGCAGGAGCTAATTTGCAAGTGATTTAGAAATTGTTTTTAATGTCGAATTTCCCTTTCTTTTCAAGTTTATTTGGAATCTGCTTATCTTTGATCTCAGGAGCAGCAGAATCAGGCAGTTTAGCAAGCTTCTGCTTTCCAGAAAACTTCTAACCCTGTGCACGTGCCGTATAGGTTGCAGTGTGGGTACTGGGGGGTGGTGGGAAAGGGGAAGCAGCAGTACAATGTAAATAAAGATTCCGGTGTCTTTTCTGTGTTTACCTGGCCTGCACCTTCCAGCTCTTTAAAAAAAAAAAAATCAGTCTCTGATAGTATGAGAAGCATCCCCACACTGGAGAGATACTTTTTGTTCCGAGAGTTTAGATTTAATACATAATTTCCCCTTACAGAAATTTTGTCTGTAGCATTGTTTCTAAGCAGGAAAAAAAGATTTTTTTGATAAAGGAAGAATTATATTGGGAGGAAAATATTTTTCATTCCTTAAAATATCGAATGAAGCTAAGCAGAAGGAAATATATGTGCCCAGGAAAAATAAGAATAAAATTAACTTATTTACACTGAACTGCGAAAGAAAGGATGGCCCCAGAGAAAAAAACAGGGCTACTAATTTTTAAGGAAAAATGTCTTTTATGGTAAATTTGGTTTTCTCTTTTAAAATAATTGATTACAGTTTTCCACAAAGTTGTTAGCTCTTAGGTTACCCACCTTCCCCTGTCTTTTTTTAATGTTTATTTCAGGCCTCTGGTACATTTACCCTTGGCTCTTCAGAGGGAGATTCTTGGACCAGATTGGATAAGGCAAGCCTGCTGTTGGGCGCTCTGCAGGAGCATTTTGTATCTAGAAGTATTTTTTTCTGAGCTTTCCTTATTTGCAATTTTCTTGTTTCTTCGTGACAGCTGTCCTTTGTTTTCCACATAGAACCAGCTTGTTTTTTACTAAGTCTGAGACTAGTTCTCACCTGTGCCTTAGAACAGAAACTTGGGTTACTTTTTCCTCTTGATCCCTGAATCTCAGAGTAAATGTGTGACTCACGAAATATTGGTGGACTTTGACTCTATTTTCAGATTTTCAGGGACATGTTTATTAACGAAATTCAAAGGTTTGGCTGGCTTTGGTGAATTTGCTGTCGCTTATATGCTGGTTTTATTTGGGTGCACACTCGTTTTATAGCTGTTTAAGTTCAGTCTCCTTTCCAGAGAGTTTTTAGTATCTCTTTAGATTCCCCCGCTTTTTTTAAAGGAGAAAAAAATGGTAAGAGGGGAGAATGGGGTTGCCTTTTGCTCCCAAGCCTAAATGAATAGTCATTGCTTGTAATCCCGGTCTACACTTGACGCTTCCTACTGCTTTAGATGTGATGTATCCGGTGCTGTGAAGGTAATGATCCTCATCCACAGCAATATTCCATAACAGGAGTATCTGTCATATTCATCGGGATTACCATGTTCATTGATTTGTGTCTGTAAATCTGCTGTTTCTACCCTTTAAATTTGATCTATAATTGGACCTCCTTAAATGGTTCAGATAAGGTAGTGTGTATTTTCTCAGTACAGCGTGGCTGTCAGCTTCTCCTTTTTCATTATACATTCAGCAGACTTGATAAAATCAGCAGGACACCTCATTTGAAACTGTTTAATCGCTGCCTTTTTCCTTTGCTAAAACCATTGAGGTGGTCAAGCGATGTACACAAATCATTTTAAATAGAAAATATGGTTTTCTCTGTGACCCAGCTAAATAGATAGTGTTATGCAAAACAAGTTAAAAAGTAATAAATGCCAAAAAAATCTTCTAATTGGAGTAAAAAATTGTGGGCAACTCTATCCTCTCTCCAAAAGTAGAGTATCCTGAAATATTGCCAGGACCCTGTAAAGACAAGATGATGGTTTTCTAAAGATTCTCTGGTTTCTGAACAAAGCAAGTTTAAATTTTCAAATAGTGCTGAGCTGCCTTTTACATCCATTCAAAGGGAGCCCACACTTATTTGTAACGCCTTTATATCCTACTTTTGTAGGGAGAAATCTGCTGTCTGTTAATATCTATGCAGCATAACCTTTCAGCCATTTGCTATTGTGGTAATAAATTTTTGTTTCTTTGTCATTTTGTCTACTCAGCTGTTACTCTTCAAAGTACGAACTAAAAATAATAGCTCCAAATAAATGCCACATAATAAAGTGTTTTACAGTTGAAGCTGGAATAACCTGGTGGCTGCAGCTTGCAGTCCTATTACCATTGCTGGGGCTGTAGTTTCTTCCCTGAGTGTCAAGGTGACTCTGCCAGGGCCAGCTCATTAAAACAATCTATCCTTTCTAACTGGCGTGGTATTTAGCGCTGTGCCCAGCAGCCTGCCAAGGCCCAGTTGTGGAGCACAAGACTCCCGGCATAGCATGTATGAAATTATGTGGCATTCACTTTTTGAAAAAATACAAATTCTCCGTAACCTCATTTTCCTGCTTCAGCATTTTATTGTGAATAATTTACAGTTACTCCTGTCAGTAGTGAATGTAGGGCCAGTTGCAGGCTTACCCGAGACAGTGGTAAGTGTGACTTCAGGCTTTTGAGGAGCATTGTTTACCTGGTTTATGTGGCCCCATAGGATTAATATTTACACTGTGCTCGAGTGGGACACTGGGCGTGTTTTGCCATTTTTACTGCCCCGAAGTAAACTTGAGAGGGAGAAGCTGGGAGTCGATAAATACACTAAAGATGCATCTTTTTCTTTCAGGTTCTGGCTCCTTGGCAGCAATGGCTGTGTTTGAAGATAAGTTTAGGCCAGATATGGAGGTATGTAAGTCCCTGCAGTTTTATTCTCTGTCACATGTTTCTCCAGCTCTGTGTCGGACATTTACAAATGGATTGCTGATTCCTCCAAAGCTTGCACAGCACTCTTGTTAGTTGGCATGCTCTTTGGCACAGGTAACTGCGTTTGCTGAGAAGACCGGTTGGTTGGGGAACTTCATTCATGCCGTGCCCTCCCCCAGGCTTGGGGAGCCAGCACTGCTCAGCTTTTTGTTCTGGCCTTTGGGCTGTCTGGGGATCTTCTTGGCCGTAGATGCTGCTTCAACGTGGAATGTTTGCTTGGGCACTCAGCTTTCTGTGTCACGGTATCTCAAAACGACGAGTTTTTTTGTTTTCTCACTGAGAATAGAGAAACTATGTATGTCTTTGCATGTCATACAGACCTGGTCTGAAAATGGGGCAGCTTAAAAAGCCCCTGTAGATTGTTCTGCATCTGGAAGAAGATGGGGACAAGGTCGTATGTATGTGTAGTGGACTGTTCTCAGAGGGTGACGGATCTAGTGTCTCAAATATATTTGTAAGAGATCCTTTATTATATTTTCTTTGGTGGTGGTGGGGGGGTGGTACCTTCTGAATGGCCTTCCACCTGTCTGCTTTAGTGGTAGATGTACCCCCCATTAAGCAACCTCCCCACCCCCCAGATCTTCAGGAACAAACCCACAGGTCTTCCATTGTCACTTCCGAAGGAGCGTTCAATATGCTCAGGTACTTCATGGTACCACATTATTCCTCTGCTGTGCTTTATCCCTGCTGCTCAGCCAGCTTGTGGGCACAGAGGTCCTGAAGTCAGCCTTCATTATCTGCTCTTGGTTTTTTGATAGCTGTTAATTTTGTGATGGTGCGTAGCAACTTTTCAACAATCAGTAGGCTGTTTGTGAGTGGTTTACCCTATTCTTTAATATGTAGGCATCTGCTGTTTCTGCCTTTGCAGTATTGTTTTGTTTAGATACCAGAGGATGTCTCTGGGAATTACTTTTTGACAATGCTTTATGCGTAATCATCTTTGGAGGAGATTGCATATTTAAACATTTTTGTTCTTCCAGCAGCTCATTGTCTTCAGAGCACCAGCTGTCGTTGGAACTCTGAAGCTCTCTCTGCCCTTTAGGTTTGGACCAAGTGCCCTGAGAGCCAGAGGATGTAGGGTTGTGGATGCTGCCCAACCAGGACAGGGGTCTCTTGCCAGAAGCCTCTCTGCCCTTGGTACATGAGGTTAGCACACATAAGTGACTTGGTCACTGATGGCTAGATTGCTCTCCTTTCTTGGACATCTGCCAGAATTAAAACCTATGACTAAATAAAGATAGGATTTAGCTAGGTGTTTTGTAGTAAAAATAATAGTGTCTTGCTCCAATTAAGAATAGTAAACAGGTCCAAGTATCAACTATAAATGAGATTAGGATTCTGTTCTCATTTCTCAATGTGAAAATTTATTCCCATATCAGCATTATTTTCTATTTGGGGTTCTTAAGCACAGAGAAAAAATAAGATGTACTAGGTCACTTAAAAAGAAAAAGAAAAAAAGGTTTCCCAGTCTTCAGACTAAAGGAGAGAAGTTCCCAAGGCTTCACAAATCCATTAGAACTAACGAAGGTATGGGGAGAAAGACTGACGATTTTTGTTTAGAAAATCGCCTCAGTAATGTCAGGCCCTCCTTTAAACCACATTAATCTTTTCAAATTTTCTTGAAAGCTTTGTCTATTTCCAATTGATTGGAACCTCCATATGTTAGAGAAAAATGAGAATTGCAGAAAAAGTTGAAAGCATGAGGTATATTAAAAGTGACTTAACACTCTGCTAAAGTAATTTTACATTATTCAGAGTTTAGATTTGAAGTGATTCAAAGGCCATGAATTTAATATTGATGTGATTCGAGGGAGTAAAGGGAAATGTGATCATCCCTTCAATAAAATTTGTGGTATCATCAGTCTGAAGAATGTGTTCCTTAGATCAATTTTAAATGCAACTCAGACCGCTTGATGTTCTGTATCAGCTGTGAGACCTTGAAATAGCCTGGCCAAATTCCCATTTCAGATTGATTAATTAATTTTACAATTTCACGTGACTGGTTTTGGTCACGGAAGTTGAAACTTGACGCAGACTGACAGTGAACAAAATCACTCTCATAAAGAAGGTAGTATCTGCTGCTTCGGTGAAGGGACTTTAAACGGAAGGCAAATAATAGTATAACAACTGTCAGGAGATAATACTTAAAAAATCTAAAGGGTTGTTGATAGACACCAAAAGAATTTATTGTAAAGACCAGGCCGCTAACTACTGGCCACCTTGCTTTTTTGGGGAGAATTGATTAAACGATGCACTTTCAATGGGAGGCTGAGCCTGGCCGGCGAAGTTGAGAGGATGAGTTTTAATGACTTCTTTGTTGTGAAAGAGAATCTGGCAAGGTGTCATTTCTGGCTCTGCATCTGCATAGAACTTGTGGAGACATTTTGGTTTCAGATTTCCCAACTTTATTTTCCTTCTTTCCAGGAAGGCTTTCTGTCTTCCTGTGACAAGAAGCCCTCCATGAATTTTCTTTCTCGCCTCTTTTGAGCCTGCAGGTTGGATGGCTAAATCTGCTTATTTCCTTCCAGTATGAGAAAGGGTTCTGGACATGTCTCACACACGAACCCAGGAGAGCACTCTGCCTCTTACATCTTAAGCGGATTGCCAGGACAGTAGCTTCTACACACTTCACAGAGAATTGCGTAAGAAAGGGGCAGTTCCAGGCTATCATAATTACGTATTCTTTGCCAAACAGTGATTTTTAGTCCAGACTCATTTAATAAACTCTTGGCTTTATTGTTAAAACAAATCAATTAGAGTTAGCTCATAGTACACCCCCCTTTTCTTTCCTTCCTTTCTTCCTGCCTGCCTTCCTTCCTTCCTGCCTGCCTCCCTCCCACAAACCTGTGCCTTGGAAGTGCTGCTCCTAGACTGCAGTATTTATGGAATGAAAGTCCCTGTCTCCTTAAAAACCTTTACTGTGTTCTCATTATCTTTAGCTTCATAGTCCAGTATGGTAGCCAGCAACCACATGTAGCTATTGAGCATTTGAAATGTGTCTGGTCTGACTTGAGAGTGCTGTAAGTAGAAAATGCACACCAGATTTTAAAGACTTAGTACAAAAAAATTTTAAAAATATATTTCATTGGGGCACTTGGGTGGCATAGTCGATTAAGTGTCCAATTCTTGGTTTTGGCTCAGGTCATGATCTTGGGATTGTAAGATTGAGCCCTGCATTGGGCTCTGTGCTCAGCGGGGAGTCTGCTTGGGATTCTCTCTCCTTCTCCCTTTGCCCCTCCCCACCATGGGCACGCATGCATGCATGCTCTCTCTTTAAAATAAATAAATCTTTAGAAAATATGTATATATTTCATTAATGTGTGTATTCATTGCATATTGAAATAGTACTACTTTAAGTGTATTGGGTTAAATAACAAATTATTAAAATTTAATTTCACTTGTATTTATTTATTTTTAAGATTTTACTTATTCACTTGTGAGAGAGCTTGCGTGAGCACGAGTAGGGGGAGGGGCAGAGGGAGAGGAAAGAGAGAGAATCTCTTGCAGACTCCACACTGAGCGTGGAGCCTGATGTGGGACTTGATCTCACAACCTGAGCTGAAACCAAGAGGCGGACACTTAACTGACTGAGCCACCCAGGCACCCCTATTTTTACTTTTTCAAATGTAGCTACTAGAAAATTTAAAACTCTGTATGTGGTTCACATATTTCTACTGGACAGGCTAGGATAGTATTGTTTCTTGAACTTGTCATTTGCATATCACATTTAAGGTTTCTGCCATATCCAGGTGACACCTGTACTATTATTTTTCTTGAGAAATTTTTAAAAAATTAATTCACTATTTTATAAATTGAGATAGCACTTACATGTAATAAAATGCACGGATCTTAACTCTACAGTTAGATAGATCTTGGCATTTGTAATTCATTTCTTTTGTCAGTTCCCTTTCTCTTCTTCCCTACAATCACTTCAGTTCACCTTTTTAAGTTAAATTCAGTTTTTTTTTTTTTAAAGATTTTATTTATTTGACAGAGAGAGAGATAGCGAGAGCAGGAACACAAGCAGGGGGAGTGGGAGAAGCAGGCTTCCCGCCGAGCAGGGAGCCCGATGTGGGACTCGATCCCAGGACTCTGGGATCATGACCTGAGCCGAAGGCAGACGCTTAACGACTGAGCCACCCAGGCGCCCTAAATTCAGTTTTTAAATATAGTTTAGATCTATGAAATCCTGGGTTTGGTGCGTTGTTTTTTTTTTCTCCCTGAGACACATGAAATTGAGTGCACACTATAAATATAAATAAAAAATGTATTCATGTATCACCCATCTTGTGCAAGCCCAGGGGTATGAGTATTAGACTTTGGGAAACCTAGGGCTACATCGCACTCCCCCACAGCCCTTGTTGCCAGCTTGCTGTTGTTGGATACAGGGTGTACTTGCTTGGCATTGAATCCTCACTGCCCGTGTCGGCCGGCAATGCCCTCAGTTGCTTCTTCATTTATTTGTGTCCTTGTCCTCCATTGTACACACGTGTCCCATTGTTTTATGGCTGTTTTGGGGGGCATCTCCCTCACTTGCCCTTGATAGAGGGAGACCCTTGTGGGCAGAGGCCATGAAATCATCTCTGTTTTTCAGCTCATGTTCAGTATGTGTTTGTTGAGTTGAGACAGGATAACCCTGTGCTTTATAAAGCAAAATCTGAGTCATCAAAAACCACCTGGGAAATGGAGGGGACTTTCTCTTCTTCTGATTTGGAAAGTGCTGAACGTTTTTCTGAGATAACAGAGGAAGATAATTACTACACTTCTCAAGTAATATACCGCATTGGGTCAGAGTCAACAGAGCAAACACCCCATTAAGTACACAGGCAACACAAAGATGGAGCAAAGGGCAAATGCTCATTGGGAAATTATAAGCCAAAAAGCAGAACAGTGAAACCCAGCTGGGATTCATGAATGGCTAAGACAGGCCTCTGCTGTTTCAGGTTATCTGAGCCAATGACTTGCCTCAGGTAAAAGCCCTGGTTCAGGGTTGCAGAGAAACTGCCAGCTAACCATGTGAGTTTAAGGGACCTTACAGTCTTTACGAATCCTCACCCGGTTGTGACCTGGCACTGCTTCAGTGGTCTTGGAATTTTCATTTTGTTGTTTCTCTCCTTACTGTTAGCCTGGAAGTCCTCCTAGGGCAGGAACTGTGCTGCCGCCTCCTTCCTCTTTGCTTACCCCTAGCAGGCTACTGCTTGGATAAAAAGGTGTCAAAAGCAACTTTACTTAGTCGTTCCCAGATTAGCCCTCCTTTGTTACAGTTTGATAACTTCACCTTTACTGTTGATGATACTCAGCTGTGATAGAAATGAAGGCATAACAAATTGTATTACTTCTGATAAATCTCCCGCTTTATTTTTATCAGCAAAGTTGCTTATTTGCTATGTGTTAGAAGAGTGTATTTTGAAATGTGTGAGTTGACCTAATGACAAGGGGTCAGTTATATTAGAGGTTTTTTTTTTTGGTGATGCTGGATTGCACAGAGCCATTCCCCCAGATTTTTTTTTTCCTATTGTTAAAGCTGGTATAAGAATTAAGTCCCTGATCCTGGTTATTACCCACAGGCTAGCTAGACAGGAAACTAGCGTAACCACACTGTGGCCTTTTGAGTCCATTTTCCAGTTAAGTATAAGGAATTTGACCAAAATACCTGGAAATATGATGGTATCTTGAAAATTGCTAAAATTGCTCACATAAAAACAGATTTGATTTTAGGGCAGGGAGGGAATTAAGGGAATCCACCAGATAACTTAGTTTAGTCTTCCTTCCATCCCGTTCCTTTGTAAGAAGGAATGTTTTCATTTGGCCCAGTGAGAAATTTAAACTCTCGAAGATTATAATTCATTAAAACGGGTAGAAGATTAATATTTTGTCTGTCAAGATCAATACTGTCCCCTCTTTGCACTAATTGTCAGAATAGCGTGTGAGGGCCGCTGAAGGGTAGTGGTGTGCGGCAGGACCCTCACATCACAGGGAAACGATTCAAAGGCAAACTGTCCTGCACCCTCTGGTATCGACTTGCAAATTAGCATCTGGAATCTAATTAAACAAGCTTAATGAAAGTAGCAGCTGAATGCTGCTGGAAAAGACAATCAGCTTTTTTCCCCCTCTCTGATACATATTCTGTACTATTGAAGTTGGTCACCAAACACATCGTGTGAGCACAGTTAAAAAAAATTAGCATTTATTTGAAGAATAGAAACTGTTTTTCATTCTGTTATGCATTTGGCATGCTCTGGCGTCCCATGAGAGCCATGCCACAGCAGATAGTGCACAATATTTAGAAATCCATGACAGGCAATAATAGCAACTTGAAAAATTCTTTTGCTAGAATCTCAAGTTGAGAGCTGCCAAAAGCGGAGAGGATCAGATCTGCAGTGGCAGCTGCTGTGCCCTACAGTTAGAATTCTAGACTTTGAAGATGCTCAACTTAAAGAAATGAAGACTGCAGGCTTAGCCAGTTTTTGCAGGTTTCTAGAGCTCTGGCTCCCTGCCTTTTGAAGATGAGTTGCCGAAGCTTCTCCCACTGCCTGAGGCGTGCTAACACCAGCAGGGTCTTTTTTTTTCTCCTAGTCTTAGTGTGTCTTCAGTTGTAAGTAGCACATGCTTAGTCAGTGCCAACTGTGATGGTCCTTTCTCTGGTCACAATACCGAGGGATGAGCTCTTACCCTCTACCCTTCAGAGAGAAGCCACGAAGATAGATGGTGACGTATACAAGTGCCACTTCAGCCGGCTGATTTATGGAGTCCTATTTCATCGCTCGGCAAGTGCTGGCCTCTAGAGAAGCCCTTATAGATTGCTAAAGATGTGAGCAGCTCTCGCCCTAAAGGCTTGTGGTTACCTCACAGACGTGATGCCAAACACCTAGCTACCGAAGAAACAGAATTAATCTGTCATCGCAGGCAGCTATAGATCCACTTTAAATAATGAAAGAATTCATACCAATATGGTGTCCTGACAGCAAATCTTAGAAGTAACTGTAGTGGGGTTTTTTTTTGTTTTTAAGTCTGGTAGTAGCAAGACACTGAAGTTACAGATTCATTTGTGCTTTGCGAGACGGACCGTAGTGTAAGAGAGCTGCATTATTTTGATTAAAAGGAAGAATTTGTTCAGCTTGGCACGGAGACAGGTCCCGAAGGAAAATACAGAGCATGGGTTCAGTGTGGTCAGGTGGAAAGGGGAATGGGAGCTTAGGAGCTAAAGGATCGGGCTGTGAGTATGGTTCCACTGTCCTCGTGGCATGACTCAGGGCGAGCCACGGCCCAAGACTGTTTGTCTAGAAGATGGGGATCCAGAGACCTGCCTGGAGGTTGCTGTCAGGATTAGATGTGGTCTGTAAAACACCTTATATGGTGGCTCACACAAAATTGGCTCTAAAATATGGCAGCTGCATCTGTTTTTCAGTTCATCAGTAGCAGGATACAAACATCCCATAGCAACGACTAATACGACCATTTGTACTTGCATCAGGCTTGGAGATTATAGCATCATACAGATAGGACTCTTCTTTTCCATCCGAAAGCTTAAAATCCAAGACAGACTTATGTAGAGGTCATAATGACAGTAGAGGAAGCCTGTTTGACACATGCCAGAGGCCATGGAAGTATTTGCCTTTTTGCTGGGATGGGGGAAGAGGTATTGAAGATACAGTAATCGTGGTAGCCGGTGCTTGTTGGGTGCTGGTGCACTGCGCCGGACTCTCTAGCTTTCTCGGCGTTCTCTCCTTTACTCTTCAGTAACTGTGTGGGGCCTGTACTTTGTTAGCCCCACTTTGTGGAGAAGAACAGGAGGCTGTGGGGAGGTCAGATAGATACCTTGCCCCAGGTCACACAGCTTGCCAGCGATGGAGGCACTGTTTGCCTCCTGCTCGGTCTGGCTTTAGAGCCCTCCAGTGTGATCCGTCACTGTGCCACTCTGCCTCTTTGCTGGGCTTCCGGCTCTCTGACAACAGAGGGGGCAAGACCTCTTATTCCAGGTGAGCTAAGGTCTGGGCTGTCTGGGCTGTTCCTTTTGTCTGATGACGTCTCGTGTAGACGTCCGGAAGCCATACAAATGTCAGCGCAGGTGCACACACCTCGTCAGTGAGCCCAGTGATTGCAAGGAGCCCAGGAATAGAAAGACACAAGAAGTTAGAAATACACAGAGATACTGGGAGATATAAAAAAGTCACTTGGCTATGAAAAATACTGTTTTCTTCTCTTTGAATTCATCAGACCTTTTCCTTTTAACCCTCCTTCACCCCAAATACCTTTTGATTGGTTTCCCCCCCCAGAGTTTTCAGATATTCACAAGAGAGCTGTTTTCTCTATGTAGCTAATGTTCAGATGGCATAGACCTCTTCAAATTTAGTAATGAGACCAAGAACTCCTTAAATATTGGTGAATGGCATTTGTCCATTTGAGGCAAATCATGAATAACTTGAACAAAAATAAAAAAAAATAAGCAAGACTATCATATTTGAATAATGAGGTGCTCTTTTCTTCCCCCCAACTGCCAAAACTTTTTAATCTTCGTCAACAATTGTTCTGTCCTCCGTCTTATTTAGGTTGCATCTGTGTGACTCTGAGCTCAGGAGCCCTGACAAGCGGCATATGAATTCTGTATTCATTAGTGATCTTGATCCAAATGCCTCTGTCCCTGCCACGGGGGCTCAGGTGTGGAAGCTGCTGGCTAATCCCACCAGCTGACATTCAGAGGTTTAATGACTCCATAGGAAGGTGACCACTCGCTGGGAGGGTTGCTGGCGAAACCCACACAACAGACAATGGAGATCAAGGAGGACTATCAGTGTTGAGCCGAAGCACCTTCCTGTGTGACTTGAACCCTGTTGGCATCAAACGGAGTTTTAAGTAAATGCAAAAAAAAAAACAAAACACAACAAACAAAAAAAACCTGACCTTCGATAGCTCTCATAAACAATGGTTTTTCTGTCTGTATTGATACTGATGGTGTTTAAGGCTGTTTTTGTTGTTGCACTTTAATGGGTGTCAGCTTAATGAGCTGAACTTGACGCACTTTTCCTAATTTTTAGATTTTAAGGTTATGTTTATCTGGTTGCTACATCTGTTTAGGTATCTTTGTATGTCTGGGAAAAAATACATAGTTAGAGCTAAAATTCTTTCTTATTAAATGGTTTTTTGAGGATCTGTGCTGACATTTGTGCTTATTGTGATCTCTAGCTTTGAAAAAATACTATTAGAAAGTGAGTTCTTTGACTTGTGACATGTCACAGGATGTTTTGATTCGTCTAGTGTAAAATTTTAATGTTGGTTGCCTTTTTTTAAATAGTAGCTTCATCAAGATATAATTTATATCTGTAGAACTCAGCTACTCTTAAGTGTACAGCTCAGTGGTTTTTAGTATATTCTCAGAGTTGCACAACTATCACCACAGTCAATTTCAGGACATTCTCATCACCCTCAGAAGAAACCCTGTACTCATTAGTAGTCACTCCCCATCTATCTTCAGCCTTCCTAGCCCTGGGCAACAACTAGTCTCCTCCCTTTGTCCCATAGACTTGCCATTTCTGGACATTTCATGTAATAGGAATCATAGCAATATGTGGTCTTTGGTGACTAGCTCCTTTAACGTATAATATTTTCATAATATTTCATCCATGTTGTAGCATGTGTTGTTACTTCATTCCTTTTTATGGTTTAATAATATTTCATTGTGTGGACATACCACCTTTTATTTACCCATTCATTAGTTGATGGACATTTGGATTGTTTTCGCTATTTTGAATAATGATGCTGTGAACATTTGTGTACAAGTTTTTGTGTGGACATGCATTGTCATTTCTCTTGTCAATCCCTTGGAGTGGGGTTGCTGGGTCATATGGTAACTCTGTGTTTAACCTTTTGAGGGTCTGGTTTCCAAAGTGACCGGGTCACTAGATGTGCGTTAGATATAGTAAGTTGCGTCTTTATTGTTGGATCAAAAACATGTATTACTTTTCCTCAATAATTTTCTCTCTGGTTGTATTTAAAGTAGTAGGTTTTTTTTAAGATTTTATTTATTTGTTTGTTTATTTGAGAGAGAGTGAGAGTGCGAGCGTGAGCCGGGGGAAGAGCAGAGGGAGAGGGACAAGCAGACTCTGTGCTCAGCTCGATCCCATGACCCTGAGATCATGACCTGAGCTGAAATCAAGAATCGGACGCTTAACTGACTGAGCCACCCATGCGCCCCAGCATTAGTTTTTTTCTTTTTTTTTTTTTAAGAGATGTCAGAACCCAAAATTATAATCCCGGGGGCCCAGTGTAGGATTTTTCTTAAGTAGTGATTTCCAGTGGTGTTAAACAGTTAATTTTAGAAATGAACAGGTACTGAGGTTGGCGTTATGATTCCATGGGTGATTCGGAGCATCACTTTTAACCTTTAGAATAGATGATGATGATAAGACCCTGTTGATGGTTAGAGCTTTTCACCAGACCCGATATTTTGAGTTGTCCCGCATTTACAAAGTGAGTTTTTTCTCCTGAGTTGGAGCCCACTTAGTGAGCCAACTTTGGAGAGGCAGGAAAGGACTTCTTGAGTTAAAGTTTATTCCCTTGGATCTTTTCCTTTTTTGATGTTTTCTAAGGCAGATGGGAGTTTTCTTTGGTCTTTCTCCTGATAATTCAAGAGCAGGACTTTGCTCCCTCTATACAGAGTTTGGAATTTCACAAGTAATTGCTTCTTTCTCTCTGATTCTGTAGGACTCCTTCATCTTCCTGACTTAGGAATGGCCACTTCAGTGTCTGTTCGTCTGGCTGAGTCTTGTGTGTCTTCCGTATCTGTCTTCAGACCCTCAGTTAATGGTGTTGGCTGACTATTGTTCCAACTCTTGCCATTTTATTCTGCCTCTGATACAAGTTGAAGTTCAAAGTGGGGTATTTTGGGGAAGGGGCAAAGAAAATTTTAGAAAGTGTCTTAATTCTTCCCATTTAGTTTCAGGAAATAAAAGGGGATTAGATGGGAGGAGACCCAGCAAGAAAGGTATGGTTTACCAAAATCTCCAGTGAGCTAGGAATGGATTCCTCTTAGAATTCAAGTGTCAGCAGATCTGAGGGAAGTGACCCGGTGTAAAATTCGAAGTCCTCTCCCGCCAGGTCTTTGCGGCACGCTGGAAGGACTACAGATGCTACGCTGCCATAGTCACCGGCTTGGGCAATTCTTTGTTGGTTTTTCTGCCACAAATCTTTCTCTGCAGAATTTTTTTTCACTCTCTGCTATGTACACACTGAATTTCATTTTCTTGTAAAGTCAATATGTAATCAATCAGCAGGTACTTACTGGGTACCAGCTGAATGCGAGGCATTGCACTATTCTCGGTGCTGCGATCCAGAGGTGGTATTGCAGGAGGCCATTCTGTATGACGGTGGAAATTCCTTATACAGCTATGGGCAAAGTAGATTGAAAAGGAGGGATTATTTTACTCTGTGGTAGATAGGTAATTATTTATGATGCATTTCTTTGGAGCAGGTGTTCCCATTTGAAATGTTTTCACTTTACATATTTCCTATAACTGAGAAAGGGGGAAATACTCCATGTAGGAGAAATATTTCACGAAGTATATTGCTTGCTGCACCTGTGGCAAAGAGCCAGCAGGCAAAATGTAACTTCTTTGTGACCAGCAACTCTTTAATCAGAGAGAGGCAAGAGCTAGATTCCAGTGTTGAATAGAAATAAATGTTTGGTGACTTTCAACTATATGGGTAGAATTAAAAGGAAGTTAGTTTTGTTAATAATATAATATTCTACATCACGATATCAAAGAGAAAATGAACTTCTTTATCCATCTCTTACCACATTGGTCATAGTGGTAGGGGTCTCAGGGACATAATTTAAGACACTAAAAATGTCCCCTTTATCTGCGTTGCCTTTTTCTGTTACTCAAGCAAGCCAGGCCGAGACTGGACTGCCACAGCTCCTTGGGAAAAGAAATAAAAGATACGCTTTTATTATTCACTGATTTCATTACATCCTGGAACTCTTATTTTGTAAAAATTTTGAATCATAACCACTTATTGAACAGTGGCTTTCAGGAGAAGAGGGACCCCCCCCCCCCGCCCCCGCCGAATTTCACTGTCAGAAGTAAGGCTCTGTATCAGGAATCCAAGAGGTCGTCTGTGGTTAGAGGCTGGCAGCTCTTAAACAAGGGATTTCCACTTTCTCGTATAGAGGTTAGAGAAATACAAGAAATGAAATATAGGACTGAGTGTTATTGGATGGTAGCTTAGGATCTTATAAGTTTTGCCTTGGCAGGTAATTTGGCATAAATTGTTAATGTAAATCTGGGTTAGTGGTGGAGATGTTATTTTAGTAAAAAAGATAAACTGCTGATTAATTCAGCATAGAACTCAATTACAAATTGAAAGTGTCTCTGCGGGACTCCCGGACCCTAAAGACAGCAGATGTTGAATTGATACTCCAGCATATTTCACAGTGGTATGAAATATTAACATGGTTTATTGTATTTGTGTGGGGTGTGATACCAGAAAGGGGGGGTGGTGGGCACATGGGTGTGCACAGCAGCCACACGTCACACGTTGGCTAACACACGCTCACGTGTGATGAAGAATCGTAGGGAAGTTGCTTCTTTTTTTAAAATGAAATAGCTCTGTGGAAAAATTAAGTGTAAAATACCACTTGGGGCTAAATATTTAAATGTGGTGCCTGTGGTCGTTTATGTTCTACCTGTAAATGAACATAAAATAAAAATGGTAAACTTATGTAAGATATTTAAGTGTTAAATGGGACCACTGCTGCAAGAAAAGGGGGAACTTGAGCATTTGATCTGTATTTCAATAACTGTCAGCTTTCATGGGCTGGGAAGTTTTCCTGGGCTGCTGTACTATTTTTACCTTCTGATCTAGAACATATGGTAATTTAATAATGCCCCTGTAATTTGCACAGGCAGAGAAGTTTTGTTTCACAGTTTTCATAGATCTGTATCAACTCAAGGGGGGGAAAAGTCGGCAAATATGATGTATCAGAAGATCTGAATAAATGGAACTGCCAATATTTGAAGGGTTTAGCAATTTTTAAGAGGCGTGAGAATAAAGTTGGCTTAGATGAGATATTTCAAAGCCATTACTACAATTATGACAGGTTTTTTTTTTCTTTTTTGCATCACAGCCTCGTCTAGATTTTGCTAGCTGAAGTAAAAACTGTTCCAAAAATAGCCAAATGATTATGGTCAGAAGGAACATAGCCTGGATACCTTCTGCTGTTATAAAGGCTTTAAAAAATGGTGCTTTCTCAAAAACATCAAAATTGGCAAAGGCAGAAGGGCAGCGGGTGAAGAAACCAGAAGTTTCTTGGTACCTACATCACCAGAAGAACATCTTTTATATCCCCATTGAGTCTCCATGAGAGCCTTTATAAACTGTTGAGAGGTGGTATCATTCAGAGATGTGAGGGGTGGCCTTCTGTTCCATTCACCTCAGTTGTACTGATCTCCACCTGGGTGCCAAGGTCTGTGCCTGGTTATGAGCCATGGTCCCTCCCTTGGTAACATTTACGACTTAGTGGGGTGGACCGGCCTACCAGCACCTATTGAAAGTGCAGTGTGAAAAGCACAAGAAGGTACATCTGTTGGGGGGCGCAGAGGTAATACAGAAGGGAATTATGGAATCTGTCTGGGGACTTTCAGATGGCCTCAAAGCGCACGTGACTCCTCCCTTGAATTTTTTTTGTCCTAGGGTTTGAGGAAGGGGTGGGACAGGGAGGCTGCAGCAAAGGAGAGACCAGGGGGCATCACATCATGTACAGAGGTGCGGGGCTGGGGCGGGGTCGGGGGGAGCTCCTGCTTTTTTTCTCAGTGTGTAACCCTGGAAGTTTGGACAGCTGAACATATTCGGAAATAGGAAAACGAAACTCCAGACGGTGTCCAGAGTTGTCTGGGTGGTCATTTCCTGAGTCGGAGTGGCCTTTTAATTAGCATCCACTCTTCAGTGTGGGATAAGGCCGAGCTTAGCATCCCTGTCCCTCCGTGTGAATATTTAGGTTAGAAAGCTGCCACGTTCCATTAGAGGTGGTTGTGTTTCGGCCGTGGGTGCAGGAGCCATGCAGACTTTTCAGATGTCCTTTGAGATTTCCGTTGCAGTGTGATTGGGAGGTGCTGGTACTTAGTGTGTTGTGCATGGTGGGATGTGAGCTTACCTGCTGTAATGAGACCCCAGCCGCATACCTCAGGAAGGGAGTTAAAGTTTTAACCTTAACAGATGATGTTACTTGTGGGTTTCTCTGAGGTCATTTAGACTACTCTCCCCTAACCCTGAAATGGTGTAGGAACAAAAATAAGAAAATGATGCGAAGTTGTGCTAAATTGACATTTTAAAATTCCACCCAGTAGTACAGATTTTGGAAACTCTCTGCAGCTGCCAGTGTACAGAGCCCAGTCACACCTGGAATGGTTGTCACCCTGTCATCATGTCGGAATCTAGTTTTTCTAAACTTGGAACTGTGACGATACCAGGAGATCGAAAAGATTTAAGGGCACATTTAACTCTGATTCCTTGACAAATACATTGGTTTCTTTTAACTCAGATAAATTGAATTGGGGTGACAGCAGCATAAACAGGGCGTGATGGAAAGTGCATGCATGGGCTTTGAAGAGGTCTGGGCGTGAGGATTGATTTTTGCCTCTGGTGTAACCCCAGTTTATAAAACCCTAAGCCTCATTCGCAACGTGGGCTTAAGTCAGTACTTGAGAGGATTGTTAGTAAATTGTACTCAGGCTTAACAAAAGTTCTCTTATCATCTGACTACTTCTTGCCCCAAAATGTCAGAAGAAAATTAAAGCGCACTTGCCTTTCTTGGTCAGTTTTAGTTAAGATTTACAATCAACAAATGGCCTGATGGGAAAATTCAGTTAAATGGTATCTTCTTTATTGATATACAAGGTGGTCGAAAAACAATTTGACTCATCCTGTTTGCTGAGAGGTTTTATCCATGTATTGTAGGGAAATGCAAACATTTGAATGTGGTACTGATGCAGTGAATTGATGGGCTATTGCTTTGGGGTTTGATGAGTGTACATTCTACATCAGAGAGATCCATCAGCATGTTCTTAGTTTTACCAAATGTTAACAAGCATGATGAATTGATGGAATGATTGAGTAGCATTATGTAAGCGGTATACTTGCAAATTTGAAGAATTTTAGAGGTCAGCTACTTTAAAAAGGTAAACCCATGAGTGGGTTCATCTGTTACACCTAAGGACTAGACGAGCATCATTAGTGATTTTGGAAACTAGTTATATGGAGGCTCTGTTGTCTTGAGTGAAAAAACAAAAAACCATGGGCTTTTGAGTCAGACAGAACTCTGTAGAATCTCAGACTTTCCAGTTGTTGGCCGTGTGCCTTTGGGTTAGTCATTTTCCCTCTCTGAGCCTTTGTTTCCTGGATTTGTAAAATGGACATAATGGGTCATTCCTACCTTAAAGGGTTATTTGGAATAGTGAGTGGAAGAAGTGGAAGAATGTACTTGGCACAGGGCCTGCACACAGTAACCTAAGTTCTTTTTCTGCCTTCTTGTAGGATATAATTTCTAATGAAATATACTAAGTGAAAATGTGCCACTTAGTACGGTCCTTATTGGCATGGCAGTAAATTCTGTATGAAACGTGTTCATGTGAACACAGGGTTTTATGGCATCATTTTGAATTTCATTTTTAGTATAGGGGCTACTCTCATAATTGATTTGCTTTGAGTTGGGGGTTGAAAAAACAGTACTGAGTTATGATCAGGTGCCCCTTGTGTTGGTAGTTCTGCAAGAGTTAGTCTTTTGGTAATGGTGTTTGTGAATGTGAGAGAAAGGGGAGAATTGGATCAGGTTAGCACCCATCATGGATTTCCTGCATACCAGCACTGTGCTAGCAGTTTCTGTGGTGCATAGAGGGCTTTGTTTAATCCTCATGACCACCCCGGTGCCACATGGTTTCAGGCCTCTTCTGCAGATGAGGAAATTGGGACTTAAAAATGTTGACTTTACAACCAGGGTCACATAGTTCCTGAGTAACAGGACTTGGATCTCCTAGGTCTTCGTTCTCTTCAATTCTTTTGCTTCTGCTGCCTCCTCCCTCCTCCCCCCAGCCCCACCACTGCAGTCATATTGTGAATATATCCATCAGCTCCAGAAGTTTCTTTGTGCCCCTTTGGGAGGCACCCCCGTTCTTCACAAGAACCTTAAGTAACTGAGGGGGCATCTGAAGGCTGCGTGTGTGCCTGGGATCCCAGGAAGAGGTGACCAGCCAGAGGCCTCATGGAGAAGTGTCCAAGTTGGTAGCACCTCACGATCTCCACTCCCCTCTTTCCCCCTCTCCCCCCCATCTGCTCTCTGCTTGTCTGCTTTACTTAGGTCTGTTCACTTCTACTTTCTCATAACTTTACTTTGCAATGGCCAAAACCCTCATGAGCACGATTTTCCCTTAGAATTTCCTTACATTCTTTTGGCTCTTGCCCCCATAGTTAACCAACCCCTTACATTCTTTCTACCACACTCCAGAGGCAGACAGGCATAGGTTGAGAGCCCCTGCCACCAATGAAATGGCATTTACAAGTTGGCACATGTTTTGGGTTTTTCCAAAACAGCAGCTTCCACTGGCTCTGCTCTGCCTTTATCTTGTCCCTTTTTGGTGACACCCGTTAGAGCGCCTACCGCACAACCTTACCAGTGTCTGGAACATGTAATTAAGTTAATCATTGCCTCCTATCAACCTACCAGAAAAACAGCTGCCCAGAAATTATAAAAGGCCTTTCTGTGATGGCTGGGTTTGTTGAGAGTTGGGTCAGTGCCTGGGACTGATGCTGGACGTCCAGGCGGCACCTTCCACCTCCCGTCTCCTGCACTCCCACCTGACCCTCGCTCCCTCCTTGCCGCACGGGCCTCCCAGTCCTGTTGATGGTCCTCCTGCCCGCCCCTGCTGGCCCTCCACCGTCTCCCTGGGAACATTGTAATCCCCTGCTCTCCTCTCATCTGCCTTGGGCCTTTCCTCCTCTCCTGCCTCCAGGTTACAGTTTCATAAAGCACAAATCTAACTACCTCATTCGCCAGCTTAAAATTCTCCACTTGCTCCCATGCAGGGCTCCCTGTATGGCCGATGAGGTTCTCTGGTATTCATTCAGCCGCACCTTTCTCCTTCCCGTCATCACGGTTTTACTCCTTCTGTCACTTCTGCCCCTTGGCTTGGCTGCCATATACTTGTATGTCACGGTTCAGCCTTGTCTTCATCACCTGTGCCCCATGAGATCTCTGTACCCCTCTAGTTCTACCATCAGGCCTGCCTCTTAAGACCTCTTACCACATTGTAGTGAGCTTTTCTTCCTGTTTCCCTTCTGGACTCCACACTCTTCGGGGCAAGGTCTTTGTCTGTTGGGACCTTATTCCCAGCGATGAGCAGTGTCTGCAGAGCACATTAGGATCAGAGCATTAGTACATGTTTGCTGAACTAAGCTGGCCTGTACATTTCTTTCAGGGGTTTTGTATCATGTGAAACTTGCTTCATATGTGGCTTTAAACTTCCTCAAACAAAGGTGCTCTATACTTCCATGGATCTCCTTCTAGTCCTTTCTAATCCTTGTGAGGCTGTAGAAGCAGGTTCGTGCAGTGTAACCTAGTGCCCACAATAACCTTCCCACACGTCCCCTGCCCTCAGCCCTGCTTTCTGTCCTCCAGATGTGAGTGTGGCTCTTCTTTTTCATCTCTGTTGTGACCCAAGGAACACATTTACTTCATTTCCCCCCCTCTGTTTTCACCTCCAGGAATTTATTGGCAGAGTTATCACTGACCGCTGGAGAGAGAGAAATATTACGAAGATCTTATTACTACCTGGGGCAGCTTGGTTTTCATTTGGAGGATTGTTGAGCATATTTCTTACTCTTTCTTTAAACCTAGTGCTGTTTTTTTCTCTGATTATATTTGATTCACTGCAGCCTTGGAAATATATATTTGTATACACATATGCTGTGAACGCTGATTTCTTCTTCTTGTGGAAAGCAATATGTTCCTGTCTCTCTTGGTCCTTTTCCCTCTGGAAGCTTAGGTGTTTTTCCTTCCATTCGGTGTCTCAGAATCCAGCAAGACCTCTTACCCACCACCAGTTTTCCTGTGGCAGGGTACGAAGATGGGCTTCGGTGAGACAGGGCCCTACCCCGGCACTGATCCCCAACTCCCACTCAGACCCAGCCGTGCGCCCTCAGTGCGTCAGCCAGCCATTCTAGAGCCTCAGTTTCCTCTGCTCACAGGCGGTGAGGAGGTTTAAATAAGTAACATAAGCATTTGGCACAGACCCAGAGGATGTGGTTGGGTGTCCCCTGTTCTCTCACACCCTGGCCTCTTTCCTTCTGCCGTAGAACTTGCTCACAATTCTGTTTGTAAAGTCCATGTGTCAGGGACATACCTGTCCCCTTATTCCTCCTAACAGCCCCTGGACAGAGGCATTGTCTCTGTTCTTCCAGCGGGCAGCCCATGGCTCCTGGAGCTCAGCACTGTGTCCATCAGTGCCCCAGCTATGCTGCTCTTTTCTTTTTCTGTGGCAGCTGTTTCTGGCCCATCGTGGCTCTGTAGCCTCAGCCGTCTCCTCTCCTGGCCCTGAGTTATGATCAGGCTTTTGCATCCTTCTGTGATCTGGCACGGGCCAAGCTGGCAGTGGCGTGGTTGGCAGTTCCTTGACCGTGAACACCCTCTCCTGTCCCTTCTGAAAACCCCTTAGATCACTCCTGCACACGCAGCAGCTTTGCCCTTCTTTATTTGCATCGCCCAGATCCTGGGTGCCAGAAGCTATAGGGGATGGAAGTGGCAGTGCCCTCTAGACCTTAAAGACACAGTCACTACTTCACTCCCCACTCTGGGCACACTGAGCACCAGCTGCACCTCAGTTACACCTCACGGTTCCCAGGTGTTCACACCGGCAGGCCGTGTTTACCCAGACCGCTCAAGCCAAAACCAAAACTCAGACACCTTCGCTTTTGTCACACAGCCCAGTCTGAAAAAATATTAAATTAACCTTTCCCACTGTAAAATATGTGGCCACACATGGGATACATCACGTCTGTTCCAGAGTGCAGGAAGCATTCTGCTTGCGGGGGGAATGTTTTAAACACTTTTTTGAGCTCTTTAAATTTTATTCAACCATCAGCCACGAATGACTCCTTCAGGCCGCATCAGTGGCGTAGGCAGAACCTCAGCGTGTCCACAGGCCACTACGGGACACTGTGTTTAAACCTTCCTCGCAAGCGTTTACCTGTCTTGGAGTGCTCTTGGTCCCTGCTCCCCAGCTGGGGCTGGTGCACTTTTGGAACTACGCCTTTTGGTATGATCCGTCTTGTAACTCGTTTCACCTTTCAATTTGGCAAAGCCAGGAATGCATTTGAGGTTGATGGTTCATGTTTTCATTTGTTGACATCCACGCCAAGCCACATGCTAGCTGCCTGGGGTACAAGAAGGGAGATGGGGTGGTTTGGGTCCTCTTGTTAGAGCCCAAACTCTTTGTCACACCCAGACTTCTAATCTGCTCTGCTGCAGATCATCAGAGCAATAGTATTTTTTTGCTATTTCAAATCAAAGTGACAAAAGATAATGCAGGGTTTTCAAGATGAATTTGGACTGCTTCCGTTCTCGTTGGCTAAAACTCTTAGTTTTTAGTAAAGGAGCAAACCATTGTGAACTAAATGGTCATTGCAGATTTCATAGCAACTAGGAGAACTGATGGGAGCTGTGAGAGGGTCCGGCTGTGGTGCTGCCCCCATCTCTCTTGCCCTGGAGCGGAGGGCCGAGAGCACTGTCCCCTGACTCCCGGTATGACGGTGGGACGGAAGGCAGAGGGATGCATCTGCAGTGCCCCAGAGGACAGTAGAGCCAGGGGAGCTCTGTCCTTCATGAAAAAGGCTGTTTCTTCTTTTTTCAGCTCCTTTAATGCCAGCGCCTCAGCTGCATACATGGGCTATATTTTCCAGCCAATAACCAATTTTATTTCTTTTTAATTTCTTTAAAAAATTTTAGATACAAGTCAGTTGTTTTAAATGACTTGCCATACACACGTATTTTCACATTCCAAAGCTGTACCTAAAATAGTATGTTAGGTTTTCCATCAAATGCATATTTAATGTTTTGCCTGCCCCTAATGTAAGTAAAACACTGTTGAGAATGCATAACTGAATGGTGGAACATGGAGGGTTTATTGAAAGAGTATTAATTTGATGCTGAACTATCCAGAGTGCCCATTGGTTGGGGCACCTACATTTTACTCTGGTGACATTCCCCATCTAAAAATCACTTAAGTGAGAAGAGAAATTCAATTGTAGCTGTAGACAAGAATAATGTGGAAAAGTTTCTTTGCAGTACTATTTTGGACCTGCACCATAGTGGATGCCGAGGTAATCTATCAGTTTGTGAGTGTCTACAAAATGCAACTCTCTAGATAACAGGTTTAAAGTAAAGATTTAATACAGTCTCCATCTCCTATGATGTTGCAGTGACAGTTTAAAACTCATTCTCTAAATCTCAGCAGACTTTATAGCTAGCAGTGGGCCAATATAAAGTTTAATAGCATTACAACACATAAATCATCTTTTAAAGATGCTACTAGTAGCTCCAATATTAAATGCAGACAATCGCCTGTGTTATAAATAATTTATCAAACACCATTTCAGATTAGCCTTCCATGCTGAGTTATTTATTTTAGCCTTTTCTGTACGATTCCTAAGGCACTTTTTGAAAGATCCATTACTGGTCAGTTTAATGAACTTGGGGGTCTGTTTTGTCCCCTCAAGCACTCGGGTACAGCTGTGGTGACCATTACATGGCCGACGTGGACCTCTTTGTGCCTTTTACAAGTGCTGCCCATTTGTCATGTAGCGGTAAATGGAGCTGCACATTGGAGTCCAGGGACACATTGCGCGATGCAGTGATGGAGACAAACAGATAGCTCTATAAAGTGCTGCTTGTCACAGCTGACGTGCACTCCAGTACATCACTCTTATTGTAATCTCATTTAAGAAGCAGGGGTGGCCCGGGGGACTGATATTCCCAGTTAGTTTGGTCTTTGTAGCCATAAAGCAGGAAGTGCTCCTTTTATATTCTCTGAACTTTTAGGGAGTGTGCTTTTTGCTTGGATTAATTATTATAGGAACTTCTTTGACAGAACTGTGTGCAGATTTGTCAGCATGTTTGTCTGGACCTTCTCCTGGCCTGGGGTTGGGTACGGGCAGTCACCGCTTCGAGATAAATTTTGTGTCAGTGCTTCCAGGAGCCCTTTGGCTTGCTTTCTTAAATGAGTTACCTTTTATTAAGCAACAGCTCTGTGCCAGGCACTATAATAGGTGCTTTCTGTACCTTATTGCTAATTCTTGCAGCAGTCCTTTGGGAAATCCTAATTTATCATCACTGTCCTACAGGGGAGGAGAGTGAATTCGGAGAGGTGAAGTGACTTGCCCAAGGTTGCACAGCAGTAAGTAGGAAACGGGATTCAGACCCAGTCTGCCTCCACATCTGCCAGATTAACTTTTAATCACTAGGCGGTGATATTTTGGCTGAGTGTCTCAAGGTAAAAGGAAGCAGCCATTGGGCCAGAGGGCCATTTTTCTGGTAGCCAAGATGAGTCCTGCTGGTCTGTGTGCACACTGAATCCAAGTTCCCTTGTGACTCGCAGCGTAAATCCATAGCAGCTGGCCGGGGGAGGACGCCGGCCTGGCAGTGGGCAACAGCGTGGCACCTGGGTCTGCTCAGCTGGGGCCACGGGCTCTGCAGGGCCCTCGTCAGAGCCCCTCGGTAGCAGCTGTCCCCCGGGCAGATGCTGCTCAGAACTCGGGTCACCCCGCAGCTTCCAGAAAAGGGAGGTGCAATTTCCCTAGGAAGAAGGAATCCTAAAGGAAGGAACAATGCTTCCTGCATTTATTGTGGGCCAGAGACAGATAAAAATGTGGTGTTTTCCCCATCTCTTGCGTTCAGTTGGTGGTTCTTCTCGATGGTTTTCTTAAATATTTGGGAGAACGTGTTAAAGACAAGAGTTGTTTAATTGTGAAACTCCACTATAAAGAAAACACAGTATGAATATGCCCAGTAGCATATTTGCATATGAGTCTAGAATTCTGAGTGTGGAAATACGCTGGTAAAAGATAGTGTTTGGCATACGAAGCATTTCCTGGAACACAGTAGGTGTCTCTGAATATTTGTTGAAGACATTATGTAAGTAATGGGTAGACAGTAGAGCCTTGGTAAATTTTCACTGTTTGCCTTTTGAGGGTTTTTGCTAGGGGTGGGATATGCGAAATAAGACATGGGTTTTGTTTTGTTTTGTTTTGTTTTTAAGATTTATTTATTTATTTGAGAGAGAGAGAGAGAGTGAGTGCTAGCAGGCGGGGGAGGAGCAGAGGGAGAAGGAGAGAGAATCTCAGGCAGGCTCCCTGTTGAGTGCAGAGCCCGGCGCAGGGCTTGATCTCATGACCTGGATATCATGACCTGAGCTGAAATCGAGTTGTACACTTAACCAACTGAACCACCCAGGGGTCCCAAGACATGGGTTTTTAATATTGATCTCTGCCATATTACATTGTAGAAATGTTTAAGTGGTGTCTATGGGCAATTTGGGACACTCAGTGCTGCCCCCACCTCTGTTACGGAAAAGACAGTTGGAGGAACCGCCCATTGGCCCAAAGACTAATTGGCAACCACCGTCCACTTGCCCAGGTTCTGAAGATCCTAGGTGATTGAGGAGTGACATACCCTGAATCAGGGAACTGCTGTCCACTGTCCCCAACTCACTAAGGAGCCCCCAGCTGAGACAGGTTACTTGTGAGCTGGTGTGGTGCTGTGGCATTCTGGCTCTGGAGCCCAGTGGACCTGTTTTACGGTTTACTAGCTTGGTGACCTTGGGTAAGTCATTCACTCTCTCAGCTATAGTTTCTGACAGTACTAACTTCAGAAGATGGTTGAGGGCAGAGGTAAAAATGATAATCAGTATGCCTAACTCAGTACTTGGCACATTGCGGTAGGTGCTCAATAAGGTTCATTCAGTTTCATAACATTGAGTCCTGTGTCTATGAGATGAGGGTGGGATTGGAAAAACGATCAGAGACTTGTTGAGATTTTCTTCCTTAAGGAATCGGTGGGGAGGAAAGGAATTTAAAAGGTGTGTTTTCCCAATTTTTAAAAGCCTTTTACACTTAACAGCACATAACGATAATTTTATGAATAAATCAAGCTATACATAATACAAAATTTTTGTACATTTTTAATTTTTATAAGTTCATCTATTCACATTACAGAATATTTGCAAAATAGGGGAAGATTCGCCTGTGATTTGTGCACTGTCGGTATCTGTGTGCCCAGTTTCATTGACGGATATTAGATATGCATGTCTGAGATCATGTGTGTATCTCCGTTTCCTCGGCGTCTTCTTCCATCTCCGTCCCCAAACATAGAACGATTTGGGGAATTTCAGTCTGCAGTCCTAAGTGCAGCCAGCAGGGTTTGTGACATCTACTAGGTACTGTTGGCTGGCTCAAGGCACCAGCAGCAGTGATGTCAAAGCAAAGAAGATCATTAAACAGAGAAGGGAAAGGAAGAGGAGAGGGTAGGGTGGGTGAGGAGCAGGGGAATAAGGAGGGTGCCCCTACACATGCACGCGCGCACACACACACACGCGTGTGTGTGTGCGCAAATCTAGAATCTTTAAATAAGAGAAACAAGTTAGAGTGAGGCTGTGTCCGTTAAGTTACGGTTGGGTTTTGTCTGTATGGTAGCAGCCATCTCCTCTAAGATGGTTTCTTTGCTTCCACCTTCACTGGCTTTTGGCCCCTTGGGCGCCCCAAGAGAGAATTCCTGATTGGAGGATCCTGTTTGAATGAGTTCTCACGGGGCTGTATGTGCACAAGAGAATAACCAGCTCCGTTGGCCCAACGTAGGTGCCACTCAGAAAGTGAAAAAACCTGGTAAGTTAAAGATCAGATTAACCCCCTAGCTCCTACTGCTGGGTTGCTGAGGATCCCACTTCCAGCAGAGCCGTCTCAATCCTTCTCCGAGTCTGTAGAGGGCGCTCATGTCACTGGAATCCCACTTCCTGGCTTAGGGCAGGCAGAGGAGCAGGAACCCTGAGTGGCTCAGATCTTCTCACAACAGAAAGTCAGCAAATCTGCCCTTTGATGATCTCAGGCTGGACTTTGGGGCGGGGAGTCATGTTTCTCAAAGAGTGGTAGATGAGCTCTTTAGTTCAGCTTGCATATTTGTGGACTCTAAAGCACTGGCGAATGGGGAAAGGGCAGCACTCTCTTCCTTGGGAGAATGGTTCATTTTTTTCCTTGTTGCCTAAAGAGCTTGTACGTGGTGCTCCCCAGTCCCCCCCTGCTGCTTCACTACCTGCGTTCGGTTTTACTGCCCTGCTTTGTGCGTGCCTGGTGCATGGCCTGCCTTGCAGCCCCCTCCCTGAAGCGTCGCTGACCCCGCCAGTGTTTCCACAGCTCCCTCTCACACCGCATTGTAGTTACGTGGGGCTGATACCCCTACTGGACTCTCAACCCCTACAGGGCAGAGACCTTGGGGCCTCATCCCTCTCTGTAGCTCTACCTCCTAGCATAGGACCCGACATATGAAAGGCCTTCTTGAATCAGAAATGAATGAATCCACCTTTTCACAAGTAACTGTTGTTGACTTAGACTTGCTTCTAAAAGGAGAAGTACAAGAGAGAATGATTCAAGGGAAGGAATCACTGTAAGTGAACATGTAGGCTCTTTAGTAGAAGGCAAAAGATTCTCTTGGACAAGAGGTCCCATCCTTGGCTTTGCCACCATTTTGCTAGAACTGTAACGTTTTGGTGTTAGTTTTTCCCCCTGATACGACATCTTCATTATGTCACCTGAAAGCAGGTTCTAACCATTATTGAACATTTTTGATCAGGGGTTAGCAAACTATAACCCGTGGGCCAAATGTGGCTCTCCACCTATTTTTGTTGATAAAGTTTTTTTGGCACACAGCCACATGCATGTGCTTATACATTGTCTGTGGCTGTTCTGTGCTACTGTGACTGAGTTGAGTAGTTACGACAGAGACAGTATATCTAACAAAGCCTAAGATGTTTAGTACCCGGCCCTTTACAAGAAAAGTTTACTGGCCCCTGTTTTAGATGATAAATTGCTCCCTGTCGGCCCAGAGTCCTCAGTCATGCAGTGATTATCTGATGTGAAGCAGCGTTTTGAAAGAAGGGATGCATGCAGAAAGGGTTTAAAAGACCTGGTTCCTGCACTTACTAGCTGAGGAACCTTCGGCAGGTTGTTCTGGTACTTTGAGACCTTTTCTTCATCTATCAAACGGGCATTGAAAACGTCTGCCTCACCCGTGATTCTGCGCACTGCTCGTGAGAGCACTTCGTGGATGTCAAGAGCCGCCCTCCCAGCGACTGTGGCCGTGATCGTTGCCATTCTCTTTCTCAGGAGGAGGAAGCCAAGAAGCTGGTGAGTGAAGCCATTGCAGCTGGCATCTTCAACGACCTGGGATCTGGAAGTAACATTGATCTCTGTGTCATCAGCAAGAGCAAGCTGGACTTCCTCCGCCCGTACTCAGTGCCCAACAAGAAGGGGACTAGGTAAGTGAAGGAGACGAAATTCTGCCTGTGTCCCCCGATTCCCGCAGCCACGCCTGATCTCTCCATGGCATTTAGACAAGGTTTTCTTGATTGTTACCCGGTGAAGTAAGGCCAGTGTCCCCAAGCCGGCCTTACACACAGACCTTCGAGTCCTTATTTGCTTTATGATTTGGGTTGCTGTCAGGTATAGAAGAGTGATTTTACTTGTAAAATGTTGATGGGAGAGGTAGAGCAGGGCCCAAAAGAGAGTCCTAGCCTGGGGGTTTGTGGGGGAGAGATTCGAATCACCTGCTATTCTTTCTCTAGTCTCTTAAAGAATCCCCTGAATTACCGTATGAAATTCCACGAGAAGCATTTTTCAGGGAAACCAGCCCGTAGCTTTTCTCAGAGTGGTCTAGGAGTCCCGAGCGGTTATAAACTAGGGGTTAGGAGTCTTTAAAGTTAGCCTGGGGTGATCCCTGGTGCCTCCTGCTCTCCAGGGAGCCGTGCTGTTCCACCCGGGGCATATGCCGAGCAGGCCGTGTGTCTCAGTGGCGTGGCCCAGGCTCAGAGAGGGGACAGGGTTCTAGCCGGTTTGCTGACTAGAACTGGAAGGTTTCCAGCCCTCGTGACTGGTGTGTGCAGATGAGCTGCTCATTTGCAGTCTCGCATGGTTGTCCAGCTGTTTGGCCATCCTCTGGCTCCTGACCTCTTCCGCGGGCCTGACAGCTCAAGATGGGGCTCCCGAGCTCTGCTTCCAGCTGCACTCATGTGAATGTGGCACAGCAGGATTTACAAACTCCACCACTTCCCGTGCAGCCCCATAGCGAGGCCAGAGTGTAGCAAGCACATCACCTTCTGGAATGCTTCCTTTAACTCTCACTGCATATACCCACATTCCAAATCAGGAGTAATTCCAAGGAAAGAGTAGAACATTGAGAGCCAGCACTGCACTCAGCACTGTGGGAACTCAGTGTGCTCGCAGCAGGTAGGAGAGTTCTGGCTCGGGCTGGGGAGAGGTCATTGCCTGGCATGGTGACTTTGGGCCCGTCAGTCTCCTAGTCTTTGAAATGATGGAGCTAGGTAGGTGAACAACCCGTGGCGTACCTGGGCTTTGAGCTGGAAAGGAAACCACCTTTCAGGCCTGGGGCTCTGCCGGGGGAGCTCCCTGACGCCTGGGTCCCCCATTACACGCAAGATGCCGCAGGAGCTGAGAGTTCAGGGAGGAGGACGTGGTTACGCTCCATCCAGACAGAACAGGTCCTGGGTGAGGATTCTGGAAGCCACATTTGAGCCACTGAAAAGTAGTATTTGTGTAGGACAGGAACCTGTGTTCAGCAGTAGCGCATCTTAATTCTTTGGGACATTGTCCGTCATCTGTAAAAGAGACTGTAAACCCACAAGAAGAGACACAGAACGACCCTGTTGGCTAGTTCTGAAGATTCAGTGAGCTGGTAAGAGGGGCTCGGCCCGTGGCAGGTGTGCGCTGGGCCCCGCGGCAACGCCGCACACTCTGGAACCTCACCGTCCTCTTTCCTGCCAGAGGCTGACCGGTGGGGCGCGGCCTGGGGTAGGGGAACCTTTCCCAGAGTGGGCAGTCAGGCTGGGGGCAGAGATTCGGCCTGGGCGTGTGTGGACCCAGCCCTGCACCTTCCTGTTGGCTGCTCTGCTGCCAGCCTGCCGCAGCCCTGCTTTGGAGAAGCCCTCCCTGCCTGCCGACACCAGGATGGTGAGGCTCTTGGGTGTCTGAGCCTCCCCCAGATGTGGCGGTTCAGATGAGTTGGGCACACAGGAGTCGCTTGGGGCATCGGGCTCCAAGACGACCAAGCTGCCAAGGGTCCAGTCTGGGGGAAGGAGCCAGATCTTCACACCTGCAGGGGAGGGGCGGGGCACACCTTGAGAAGGTGCTGCTGCTGAGTGTGGTGGGGCCCGATGGCTGAGCGGAAATGAGGCCAGCCGTTTGCTGCACGAGCTCCTGGATTTCTGCAGAACTCGGACGTCGCCCACTTTTTCCTGCTTCCTACTCCCTGCTCCCTGTTTGAGCACCAGTGCCCATTTGAGGGGCTGATTTTCAAGGAGCACGTGGTCACGGCATAGCTAACAGCCTTCTGTTAGTCCGCGCCAGATTGACAGAAGTAATGTCCCAGCTGGGGAAGGACCAGAGGAACAGTTGGATTTGTACTGCTGTTTGACGATATTGTAATTCCTGGCCCCAGTGTGAGAATTAGCAGCTCAGATGTGGCTCTTACAGCTGCTTGTGCTCAGAGAAACCACTGTCAAGAGTCACTCCGAGAGAAGGTGTGGGGCGTGACCTTGGGGACCCGCTGCACCGCCGCAGGGAGCAGCTAACCCTTCTCAAGGCTCGAGAGTGTAGTCTAGAGTGACAAGACCAGGGTCCGGCTGCGGGTCATTTTTATACTGTTTCTGCTTCCACGTGTTTTTAATGTTTAAGGTAACAATTAAGTCATCCTTGTTTCTACACAAGAGAAGGGTGATGACAGCCTAACAAAAGGGTCCACTTCCTGCTGATACTGAAGGGTGCTTTTGGGGAGTTGAAGCTCGAAGGCAAATGACCAAGTGCTTTCCAGCATCTTCTGGGGAGGGTGAGGTGGAGAAGGAAATGTGAGGGCCCATTAAGTGCCAGGTGCTCTATCTGAGTGCTTTTAGGGTGCACATCTACCAGGCGCCCCTATTTTGTAGCCCTGGAGCACTGGGGAGAGTGAGCCTTGGGGCAGTTGAGTCCCCCCAAGGTCACAGAGCTGGGAATCAGGAGAGCCAGGCTCTGAGTGCAGTCTGCTTGCTGCCTTGCCTGAGTACTTGTCCCTCTCTCCAGGCCTCTGTTGGGCCCCTTGAGGGGATCCTAACTCTGCTTTTTTCTCCCACTAGGTTTGGCCGGTACAGGTGTGAGAAAGGGACCACTGCAGTCCTCACTGAAAAAGTCACCGCCCTGGAAATCGAGGTGCTGGAAGAAACAGTTCAAACAATGGACACTTCCTGAATGGTGTCCATGGAGTACCTGGGCTTCGAGCAGGATGGGAATCACCCTGATGGGCTGATTAGTGCTCTACAGGATGGGGGGTGGGGGGCAGTGGCGGCTCCCCCATAAGACCTTCATTTGGCGCAGTGTCTGCTGAATGAGACCCAATAAAAAAATGAAAACCGGATTGAATGGCTGAGGTCTGGAGGTTGTGTGATTCTTTGGCCACTAAGGCTCATCGATGTGCCCCTCCCCCCTTCAGGATATTAATCCCTCCCCCAGTGCCCGTCTGCGTTCACACAGGTGTTAAGAGCAACGTAACCCTCCTCCTAAAAGCAGGTGAGGCCTCGTCTGTCGCGGAAGTCAGATGAACCTTTCTACCCACCCCCTGTGCTAACTTTTTCTCTTTGTTCGGGGTGGTCCCAGGTTTTCTTGTTTTGTGTTGCTTTTTTAGAGTGAAGGCAGCGCAACCTTTTACCTCAGCAGCCAAGTAGGAAACAAGGAGAGACCTCAGTTCTAAGTACCAGGACAAAGCAGGTAGGTGGACGGCTGGCTTCGCCGCAGCCGCGTAGAACTGCGTGAACTGCTCGTTGGCCAGTTTCACAGAAGTCGCAGGAGTGCTTGGGGCTTTACCGTTTGTGGTAATTAGGATACCGTCATTTCACAAGCACTCAGGCCTGGTGAACGGCTGAAATTTCACGCCTCCAGAGGGTCCTGGTGAGCAGAGTTGCTCTCATGGTGTTGAACAGAGGCGGTGTGCAGAGAGCAAGTTCATCCGCGTCTGTGGCTGATTCTGCCACGGGTGACACGGTAGAGGCTCTGAGAGCCGTAAGCAGAGTATGGGCAAAAAAATCTGTGTGGAATCAGAAAAACTTTTAGTGGCAAGTGCTAGGCAGGAGATAGGGCCTTGACTGTCCCCCAGAGATAGCATGGCTGGGGTACACGGCAAAGAGTCCCAGCACCATGATCTTCCAGAGTGAACACACTCTTGGGGCAGCCGCCCTTGTTAAATCGCAAGGAGTGGGGTAGGGAGAACAATGGAATTATTTAGGGCAGCGTCCTGGCCGACGATTATCAAAATTATCTGGGGAGCTTAAAAAAATTCCAAGATTACTCAGAATGTCTGGGGCCTGAGAAATTGTGTTTTTAAAGGCGCCTGGGGAAATTGTGCTGTCACATGAAGCTGTTTTAAAGTTGTGAACTGTACTCACTCACAGAAGTGACCCCTCTTACCCCATTTTATTTCAAACATGGAGAACAAGTACAAAGCAAAGGTTGCATCTGAAGAAAATGTCTCAAACCCGACAGGGTTACAGTAGAACAGAGTTCACACATGGAAACAGAGCAGTGGCCCAGCCCAAGTCCTTTATCCCCAGGGAGGCCTGGGCCCCTGGTCAGCAAGTTGGCAGCAATCAGAGCACCTGACCGGAACGCTGCGTGGGCGGGCATGTCTCTATCTGGAGGGCTGAACTGTCACCAAGTCGATGGGTGACAACTTAGACCATTTGAGGATTAACTTGAGTAGAAAAGCAGAATTCAAACTATTTCCTTCAGAGCTTGAGTTTTCCTTAAGTTCACATTTATAAATTAGTCTTCACAGTTAATCCTATTTGGGAACAAGAAATAAATGAACATAGTTCTGGTTTCCTATGCATATAATGTAGCTGTACGTTAATTCTTGACTTACATGGTCCATGGACTTCAGTTTTGTGAAGGGGTGGGTGAGTGGCTACCATTTTTGGATCATCTGCAATGTGCTGGGTCACTTGCCTATTTTATTTCCAATTCTGCCAGCAAGGCTGAAGGTAGATACTATTAGTCCCATTTTACAGATGAGGAAACTAAGGCTCAGAGAGGCTGAGAGAGTCGCCCGGGGTCATGGTAGGCAGTTGCAGAACCAGAACCTGGTACAGAGGACGGCCTGAGGGCATGGTTTATATTTCTATTTTTGGTATCCCGTGCTTCCTTCCCACAGAGGAGAACGCCTAACACTATTAAATGAACTGCCGGCCTTCCAGCAGGTGGTGGAGGGAGGGCTTGAGGCGCCTGGGACCGAGCAGGTGCTCAGGAGGGGAGGGCTGAGCGGGGCTGCACAGAAAACACCCCTGGCTCACGAAATACCGGTTGCCTTCTGAAACTCTGTGCCAGATGCTGGGTTCTCCTCATCGTCATTCATCATGTTATAAACGTAGATAAAAATATTAGGAAAATCTCCACTCTACTTTAAAAAAATTATTTCCATTTTATGCTTTTACAACAGAGCAAGCACACAGCTTGATTTTTTTGAAAAGATTCTAAGAGCTAAACTGAACTTGCTATAACCAATTTGAAAGGCTCACGACAAGTCACACAGTCTCCTGCAATTCTCCTGTTCTTATAAACCTTGACAGGTCACTGAAGGAATTATCCTAAAGATTCACATTACAATCCAGATACAAGGGGTACGTCGGTGGCTCGCCGAACCACTCGCCCTTGGTAACAAGCCAGCTGAGATTGTCCACAAACAGTTTAAAGAAAGGACTTTCGAATGTGACCACCAGTGACCCTGTGACCAGTGCCCCTCCCCCCAGCTGCTCTGCATTCAGCACCTGCTGTGAAGCCCGGGGTCCCCTCTGGGGAACCCGCCGAACCCTCTTGTCTTAGTTGATGATCTAGGCTACCAGGCGGCCACTTCGGAGAGAAGACTCAAGTAAGGCAAAGTGGTGCGGCTCTGAGAAGGCGTGCTGCGTCCACGTTCAGGTGCTGGAAGTCCACACGTGCATCTGTTTGGCGACCTGGTGCACATAGCCGATGTCGGGTCTCTGGTTGGGGTCGGGGTAGATGCACATGCTGACCAGTTCTCGTAACTGTAAGGGCGAGAACGGCGTGTTATTTTTCAGGAGACAGCCTCGTGGAGGCCCCCGCGCCCTCACGGCTACGGAGGGGAGGCCCGGCACGCGGGTGAGCGACGGGTGGGCAGTCACAGCCAGCACCGGTGCTAGGCCCGTCTGGCCGCAAGGCCACACCTTGAGACCCCGTGAGTGGCTCTGTCCAAACAGTTGTGAACTTCCAGCTGCCCACACGTGTGTGTGCGTGCGTGCGCGCATGCTGTCAGTCATGCAGATACCCAAACCAGAGGACAAAACTCAAGGCAAGGGCTTATTGATCATAATAAATGCATTAACATGCAGCAGGGCTGCAGTCTGCCCACCCCCTGGCCTCTTTATTGTGCGCATGAAAGACGGAGCTTTTAATTATACAGACACTGAAGGCTGCTCCCGCCTCGGGCTGGGGGAGGGGCGCCTTGAGCCTCTGATCGCCTCCGTTCTTCTGATAGCCAGAGTGCCAATTATTTTAATGGTAATTAAAATAATGACCTTAAAAAGCCTACATCTTCACTTGCATCACTGGGCTCACTGCAATTTTTTCATTTAAATACCTGGTGCTGGAGGGGCTGGCCGGCCCTGCGGGGTGGGGGTGGGAGGGCAGCAGCAGAGAGAGGGTTGGTCCTGAATGAGAGGGCTCACGTGGACTCGGTGACCATGCTCAGGAGTCTGGGGAGGGTGGAGGGGTCAGGTGGGGGCCCCGGGGCTACTGTCCACGCTCCGTGTTTCACACCTGAGCTGCTTCAGGCTGCAAACGAGGTTTCCCTGGGTCAGACGTGAGCTTCCCTCCAACCTGTGTGCTGCCTTTTTGGGATTCCACTGCTTTATAAGCACTGGGAAGCCCCTGGACAGGCAGCTGCGGCTGGGCCCGTGGCCGGCCTGAACACTCCTGGAGTCTGAGGTTGCCCGTGATGAGACAATACTTTTAGGAACCTTACAGTATTCAGGGGAAGGCAGCAGTAGTTGGACAAGTTCATGGACCCAAGAAAAACGGATGAAGGTAAAGTCACTGTGACTCCCAATTACTCAGTGAGTAGATCGCGCAGTTGGCAGTAAGAGCATGTTTGAAAACTTCAGAAACGAAGAGAAAAACAATAAAGTGCCTTTTATACCCCTTTCTAAGAGGCGATGTAAACTTCAAAAGTGAGGTGTGCTGAGCAACTCCAGTGCTAAGAAGCACCTCTCACTTCCTAACACACAGCCTAGAAACACTGAATGTAACTGGTGAAAGCGGGATGCTCTGGGGAGTACGAGGTCACAGAGTTGGAGTGACTGACTCGAGAGAGAAGGGGGCTGAGGGCTTTATGCAGATTCATTTCATTTCAGCTTCTATTAGGCAGAGATTACGGTTCCCATTTATAGGTAGGAAACGGGCACAGAGAAGTTTTGATTTGCTCCAAGTTCCAAGTCTGTGCTTCTTTAAAAAGGTGAGAAAAGAAAAACTAAATGCAGCTATTAACTGGTTAAGAGATCTATTAGCTTGACCTTTCCTGCCAACTTCCACTCCAGAGCATAAGTACTTCCTTCGAGGAGACACAGAAGAACTTTGTAAGCCGCTGAGGCAAAAGCCATGACAGAGCGTGCACTGAACAACCCTCTAGGAATGTGTCCTCCCCACCCTCACTCTCCGTCCTCTGGGAGTCTGCGAAGCCAGTGAGCGTGGCGGTAAGTACGAAGGCTGCCAAGAGAAGGGTGGCTGATGACCCTTTTGGTTGGCCTGCCTAGACACAGCGTGAGGACACACTGGGAGACCCGGTCTCTGCAGCCCAAGCCCCTCGTGGACAATGGCTGCTCCTTCCAGGGCCTTCAGAGCCTTAAGGATTGGGACTGCAGCAAGCTGCCCAGGGGGCGCCTCAGCGCAGCTGGACCACTGGCTACTGAGGAGGATGGCACAGTGGCTGGGTGCAGGATCTCTGGGTTCAAATCCTGCCTTCACCACTTGTGAGTTACGTGACTTTGGGCAAGTTACGTTAACCTATCTGTGTCTCAGTTTCCTCGGTAAAATGGAGGTGGGGGAGGACTCAACGGTGGGTCACAAATGTGAGCTGTTACCCTGCCACAGTAGCCTGTGGTCCTGCAGGGTGGGCCCAGGGAGGTCTCGGAGTCCCCTCCACATCCGCTAGGGTGGCCCCTGACAGACCATTGATGGTTGGCACAGAGTGTTTACCCGGCTGGTGGCTCCTTTTGGTGGCTTTGGGGTCAATGTCAGCCTGGTGCTAAGCTGAGCACGTCACATGCATGAGCTAATCCTTACACTGACCCTGGGAGACAGCCTCTAGGATTATCCCCATGTTACAGATGAGGAGACTGAGGCTCCGAAAAGTTCACTGACTCACCCAAGAACAGGGAAGGGAGTATATTAAATGTACACATTTGCCTGCACCCTTAGTCATGCTGTGTGGTAAGCCTGTCGTTTCGTCTGCGCATTTTATTCACAGAGGTGAAATTTAGCCCTATTTTCCAGAAGACGGCACTGAGGAAGGGGATATGCAAACACAGCTGGTTCCTGGCACGGACCCAATGCCAGACCTGTCCGTCTGTGTCCAGAACCCTTGCACCCAGAGCAGAATGTTGCAAGTAAGAGCCCAAGGTGTGACTTAGGTCCGGGCCAGCAAGGAGCCCAGTCCGCTCGCTGGGGTTTCCTGTCACGGGATCGAGTGGCAGCCGGCAGGGGGTAGGGCAAGCCAAGGCCCCGCCACCTCCTGCCTCCGAGTCTGACACCACATGGGGCCCATGTCTGGGACCTGCAGCGGCCAGCCTCACACTCAAGCACCGGGTTGGGAGCCAAAGGGGCAGAAATGAGCCAACGGGGCCTCACTGGCCAGCTTTGGTGGTTTCTGGGCCAGGGGGCGGGACACGTCCTGCCGCAGGGGGCCCATGCTGGTGTCTGAGACCTCTTTAGTAACATTCATCTACTTCCCTCCACCCCCAAACCCTGGGTCACTTTCCCACACATCTTCCCTTCTCCACCCAGTTAAGTGCACCCAAGTTCAAGCCCACAGCCGTGGCATTTTGGAAATGCCTCTCCTCTCAAGCCACTGCCGGCCATTAAGCTCCCCAGGCCTGGGGGCGGCAAACTCACCTTCTCAGAGTAATGTTCTCCAGGGAGAGGCGGGTAGTCACATTGCTCGATCTTCTGGCAGAGGGAGAAGAGGTTCATTTTATCTCCATAGAAGGGGCTCTGGAGAGCTGCCATCTGCAAGGGGAGGGGGGATGAGAAACATGAGTCTGCAGCCTTGAGGTCCAGGGGCAAAAGGGACCACTCCAGATTGGGGTGGGGTCCTTCTCTGGCCCTTGGCGGAGACTGTCCAGCAGGATTCCCTGAAAACCCTGCGGGAGCTGGGATACAGCACAGTAGCAGTTTTAACATGATCCTTGTCCTAAAAGCAAATTAAATGACAACAAGGCTTCAGTGACAAAACTTTAAAGGCAACGGGGGTGGGGGAGGGGTTGGAGCTGAATACGGAGGGCCAGCGGGCACACCCACCTCACGCCCCAGCCCTCCGGGACGGATTCTGGTCGTGTGCACACGGCAGATGGGGAAACAGGCTCTGCTCACTGGGACTCGTGCCTGGGCCCAGCAAGCTCTCTCTGGTGCATTGTCTTAGATTTCTAAGAAGCAATCCCGAAGACACCCATGGGAGGATGTCTAAGTAATGATGCACTGAGGAAATTACTTACCCAAGGACTAGCATTTTGGGGGGTGGGGTGGAGAGGTGAGGCCTTTCATTTTTGCTTTTCATTCTGGCTGTTGTCACTAGCCCATCACAGAGCTGCTGTCTGAGGGCCTGGAGTTCGGGGCAGCGGCCCGGGCTCTCTGTAGAAGCCCGACGCCCAGACGGCGGGGAGGGGGCCTGAAGCTCTGGGGCCGAGGGGCAGCATGTGCCTGGCGCCGCAGCCTGCCTGAATCCCACTTCTGCACTCTCTTGCTGTGTGTCTGGCCTCGGCTGTCTTAGCCCGAAAGATGGAAAAGGTTCCACCTGCAGTGCTCTGGGGAGGCTCGGCCGGCACGGGAGGCGCCACAAGCCGGGCTGTCACCACCCCGATGAGGCCAGTGGCGCTGGCTCTACCCGGGGGCACTGGGAAGAGAGAGGACTGTGATGGTGGTCGGCGAAGGGGGGATGGTCCCCCCCAGTCGGGGAGCTGCCGGGCTTCCCCTTTCTGGAGGGTATCCGGACTCCCCGGCCCATCCCTCAGGGCACTGCTCGGGGTTCGCGGGAGCTCGGGGCGGCTGCGTCGGGTGGGCTGAGCCGCAGCCCAGCACAGTGCCCGCCGGCCCCATCTGCTGATTAATCCGTAATGGCATTCAAGTGCTGCTTGTCACTCCCGCTCACTGTTGCCTGCCGCCAAGACGGCCCAACGCCCCCTGCTAATGAAGTGCCGTCGGGTAATTGCGCCTGGCTGTCCGTTTGGCCTCGGTTCCCTTCGAGGAGCCAGGCTGCCAAGGCCACTCCACAGACTCCTTGGCCAGGGGCTCCCGGGCTACCTGAGCAATCCTCACTTGTCCTCAGGCCCCGGAGGGCAGGCCAGCGAGCCCTAACTCAGGGCAGGGAGAAGGCCGTGGGTGTTGGGTCTGCGGATGCCCCTGGCTTTAGTGTCCGGGTCTGTCCCCGTCCTCTGTTCGCCCCTGTGGACAGGTCTGGTGGCCCCAGGAGCAGGGCCTGTCTCCATCAGGAGGGCCCAGGGAGCTTCCGAGCCCAGGCGGCGTCCGTGGGTTTACAGAAGGCCTCTGGGGAGACAGCACGGTGTGGCCTGGAGACTGGTTTCCTCTGGCCCCGGCCCGGGAGTCCTCCCGGGGAAGCACCTGCGGGCCCAGGCGCCTGTGCCATGCCCAGTGCTTTCAGGGGGGCGTTTGGGGCCAGCCTCACTGCTCCTCCTCACCTCTCCTCCTGTGACCGGGGCGCCAAGCCCCTGGAGGAGGGCTGCAGCGAGTGGCCCGGCACTTGGCCGGGAAGGAGGAGCCTGTGGAGGCCCTGCCCACTGCGGGCCGCGCCAGCCTGACAGGGAGCCGGCTCGACCGAGTGTGCAAAATGGCATCGCTCGGGTGATGCATTTCCAATGGTTAAAATGAGAGCCTCGGGTGCAAAGGGTTAATTGGGCAGTTTCAAAAGGACATCTGTTGCCACAGCAGAGAGCAGCTGAGGCTCCAGGGCGGTCACTCGGGGTGAGCTGGGTGCCCTCCGAGTCGCGGCTGGATGATTAAGATGGATTTTCCTGGAAAGTGTTTCTGTTCAGAGTAGAAAGAACATTTAAAATGTTGGCCCACTGACACAGGTTCTGGTTTTTCATGTGTCGGACCTGGGAGACTGGCTAATCCTTTTAACAAGCCGTTCTGATTTGTGCAAACCTTGCTGTTTAGGGTTCCAAAGGGGCCCCAGAAATTGGTGGGGGGCAAGCCCCAAGCCAGCATCCCCTTCAGAGCATCCCTCCCTCCCTCCCTTGCGGGATGCTCCCACACTGTCCTGAACAGGGTCAGCAGAGGGCTCCCTGCCAATAGCGCCTTCTCCATCCACGACGGCAGATTCCAGCTGCCAGCCATGGGCCTTCCACCCAGATCAGGGCACTGGGCTGTGACGGAACCTGTGGGGCTGCTCGAGGTGCTGGGATTAGAACGATTACCCTGAATGCTGAGATCCTGGCACTGGCGACCAGGCGACCACCCACTTCTGCCTGGTCGATGTGGCGGCGGACTCGCCGTTTGGGGCTGATCCCGTTGGCCTCGTCAGAACTGCAAGAGCCGTGGCGTTCAGCCCTGCTCCTCAAATGCAGAACTTTTCCTCTCTGGCGTTATCGGGATGACACACAGCCAGGAAGTGGGAGAGTGTGGCCACTCGCCGCCGCCAAGAGTGCTCAGAGAAACTGGTGTGTGATCTGAGATGTCAGAGGGAGAAGGGGACTCTGACTTCAGAGGTGACAGCAACTGCCTTTGACTTCTGCCCTGTCAGGGCCTCAGACACTCATCTTGTCACCTAGTATCTCCCGAGCACATCCCGGAGTGAAAGCTGCACCCAGGGGCCAATCACCAGTGGTCTGCAGCCCTGTTCCCCCACGAGCCAAAGGGCACCCATACTCTTCTCTGGGTTCAGCCAGAATTCCAAACAGGATTCTGTACAAGGGGCAGGTGATCCTTAGTCTAGGTCCCCCGCTGCTTTCTTGCTGGCTCTCAGTCTCCCGAGGCTGCTGTGGAAGGTCCCCTGCCGAGGATCCTGGGGCTGGCATTGGACGAGCCAATTCTTCAGCTTTGTGCTCAGAGCTGAGCTCACGTGTAAATAAATAAATTCTGCAGAGCCCGCGCTGTGGGCTGGGCGCCTCCGTGGGGTGTGCTGGGTAATGAAAACAAAGCCCCGGGCCTTCTAACACGGTGTCTCCGCTGGAGGCTCCTGCCACCGGAGGGGGGGGGGGGCACACTGTAGTCGCTTGGGGCTCCTCACCGCCTGGCCTTCATCTCCCAGGGGCTCTGGACCGAGGTCCACGGTCCCCTTCTCCACCGCAGTCGCACCTACCCCAGTGTGGAGTCCTGCCCTGTGGCTGCCCAGGGCCTGGCACTTGTCCACAGGGGGGTGGGCCCTGCCAGGCAGCCTGGGGACCAGTGCCCATCTTGGCCACTTCCTTGCTTTGTGACCCTGGGGAGTCTCTCCACCTCCCTGAGCCCATTTCCTCCCTTATAATGAGGCTGGGACTGGCCTCATGTGATTCTCGTGATTCACCCCAACGTCCAGGGCAGTGCTGCTCCCAGCTGCTGAGCCATCTGGCCTGTTCCTCCTCATGCTGACCTCTTTGAGACAGGTCCCAGTGGGCACCCCCCCCCCCCCGGGGGGGGCACGAGCCAGGTGAAGTGCTTTGTGGCAGCTCCTCACTAGCCATGGGTCAACATCAGCATCTTCAGGTGAGCTCAGGAGGTCCTCAGTGGATACCTGGCTGCCCAGGTGATAGGGGGTACGGTGGGCTGAATAAAGGCCCCCAGAGATGCCTGCACCTTCATCCTTGACACCTGTGAATGTGTTACCTTCAATGGCAAAAAGGATTCAGCAGGTGTGACCCATTTAAGGACCCCGGGTGGGAAACGGGTCTGGGTGGTCCAGGTGGGTCTTAAATGTAATCACGAGTGTCCTCGTCAGAGGGAGGCCAAGGGAGACTACGCAGGAGGACGTGTGTCGCCAGAGCGGTATGAGGAGGGGGTCACGAGCCTCTCCATTTTCCACGGAAGAGGCAAGGAAGTGGATTCTCCCTAGAACCTGCAGAAGGAACCAGCCCCGCCAACGCCTTGCCTTTTGTCCACTGAAATGGATTTTGGACTTGTGGCCGTCAGAACCGTAAGCGAATAATTTTATGTTGTACGAAGCCGTCAACTTTGTGATAACCTGTTACAGCAGCCAGAGGGGACACAGGGGGCTTCTGAGACTGGGGGCCCAGGCCGGGGCTCGGGGAAGGGCAGGCCTGTGCGCAGGGGGCAGGTTTTCTCTGGCTCCGCGCCGTCACTTCAGGCCACCCTGGCTCAGGTGGGTCCCCCCCGGGCCGCACTGAATCGGCGGAGGTGCTCTGGAAGGGGGTGTGTGGGTGGGGAGCCTCTGTGACAGCTCTTCAGGCTGGCGGCGCTTCTGGAACACACCACAGGCTGTGTAGCGGGAGCTCCAGTCGTGTCTGCGGGATGCTTCCTCCCAATTACCGAGCCCTGGGCCCAGATGCATCTCCCTCCCTGTCTGCTGGGGAAACATCCGCGCCCCGCAGGGCTGGGGGGCCGGGGAGAGGGGTGGTGGCCCCCCGCAGAGCCCCTGCTGCCTGGCATCCTCCGAGGGCCACGCGGGCCCTCTTCTGTGGGAGGCCCAGGGCCCTCGGGTGGAGATCCGTGCCCACTGCCCCCGAGGACGACCATGCCCGAAGGACCTGACGGATTTCACCGACTTCCCACGGCCAGGACGTCCCGCTCTGGCTGCGAGCCGCAGGGCCCCACACGCTGCCAACAAATAAATCAGCTCGGCTGAACCAGAGCCTGATGCTCGGAAGGCATGAGCGCAGACACTGTCTGGTTGAGACACGTGCTTGGTGCCGCAGACGAGACGCAGAGGACGGCCTCCCCGGACCATCGAGCCGGGCGCTGCGGGTCCCGGGCGGGCATCTGCCTCCGGGAGCCGAGACGAAGGCTCGGGCAGGGCGCAGGGTCGCTCTGTGCCGCAGGCTTGGCACGAGCACGGGGACCTAGCTGCCATCCTCCGGCCCCGGGGGGGGGGGGCACGGCCGCCGTCACACGCAGGTCTCACACCCTGCTCGGCCTGCGTGTCTGTCTGTGTTTGGAGACCCTCAGGGTTCACCCAGGCAGGAAGCGGCTTCCGGAAACCCCAAACCCGGAATGGAAAAATAAGAGGAACCAGCCATCTGGCCCGGAGACAACATCCAGGAGGGCAGGAGGACAGAGCCGAGTCCTCCACGGAAACGGAGGCCAAGCTGCACGTCGGCTTCCCGCTGGCCAGAGCAAAAAGGGAAATGTGGCCGGTTGTGGGGGCCTCGCTGCCAGAGGTAGGTGGCAGGTACCCGGCAGCCAGGGGGTAGTGGTGGGCGTCAGCGACCTGCCTGCCATTGCCGGAGGGCTTTCTCTGAGCCACACTCCGCTCATGTTCGTGCGCACTGGGGCAAGGGAAGCTCCCGGAGGGAGATGCTGACTGGCCCCCAGGCCTTTTATGGGGTGAGGGGGGAGCAGAGCCTTGAACTCAGGTCCTTCCGACCAAAGTGGGCCCGCACTCTCTCACCCGAATTACTGCAGCCATGCGAGTTAGCCTGCGTGCCCGCATGCACACACACTGCGATTCAAAATCGCACCCCCCCCGACCCCTCCCACGCCGAGGGCATCTGCTTGGGCCTGGGGAGACCAGGAGCGGCATTCCCTCCCCCCGAGGACTGACACCCAGGTGGACGATGCCCAGGTAGTAGGGGGTTGGAATCCCCTCCTCAGACCCCAGGCCTGGGCAGGGGGGCAGGGTGGCAGGCTGTTGAAGCTGGAGCACTGAGCCTGGGGAGGGCTGGGGTGGCGTATGACCTGGGCTTGGCTTTGTCACTGGCCTTAGCAGCCCCGGTGGCCATGGTGTTCACCTGGACTTGGAGACGGCTGGAGAGACCCCGAAGTCATGATTCATCTTGGGTGACAGACCCCAGTACCAGAGCTTCTGTGTGACTCTGGAGGTTTGCCCACCTGGTTTTAATTCCTTCTCAGCAAAACGAAACCAAACCAGCCCTCTGGGGCTGTTATGAATGTGCAGCCACGTGGGACACCGACTACAAGCAGGTTTCTTTCCTGTCATCCTTGCTGAGAACCGTGCTGACTTTCATCTCTTTTCTCTTGTTGCCAAAGATGCTGATTTCCCTCCAGATTCCCTCCCGCACCCACCATCCTTCCCTAGCTCGCTGCCCACCTCCTCCCCGCCCCACCACTCCGCACTCCCAAACCCCACACCACCCGGTCCGTGCAGAGACAGGGACGGGGGAAGGAGACACAACGCAGCCCTCTTCCACCCGAGGGGGCCAGGAACCGCCCCGCACTCCCCGACGCACTGCGGCCACCAGCTGGGCACCGCCTCAGCCTGGCTGCCCCCGTTTGGTGGCTATTCAAAGAATTCCTCCCACAACAGATAACCTGCGGGGTCCCAGAAAGCAGGTCTGCGCCCCATCTCTGACTGTCAGGGCCTGACTCACTTCAAGATGACAGTGGGGGCCGTCCACACTGCTGACCTCCAGGAGAAGGGGGTCCCAGCCACAGATGCCACCTGGCTTCCTCTGTGATCACTAGGCCACTTTAAAATGCAATGTCTGCTCTTACTCGCAACAGAGATGCTGTGAACTTTAAACCTTGCAAAGGGATCCATTTTGACCTCGAAGTCTCACACAGTAATGTGGGGGGGGGGAGACCCTGGCCACCAAAGACCCTGGCCACAGGAGCCACCGGAGGCCCCATGTGGGTCAGCAGTGGGCAGCTTATTCCTTCAGTTTATACCCGAGCACTGTGAGCTCCATTCCCAGAGTCCACAGTCCCAAGGAAGCAAAGAAGCCAGTCTCTGTGAGCCCCAAACGCCCCCGGGGGGGCCCCTTGGCACTATCTTGAGCATCGCTGCCCTAACAGTTGGGCCACGTCAGCTTGACAATAAGCCTCTTTAGCTTATCCGCTCCAAACCAGACCCCACACGGGCTCAAGTCAGCTCCAGGGAAAGCAGAAAAATAATCAAGGTTCCAGTTTTAAAAGCAAACCGTGCTTGGTGTCTCATGGCCCTTGGAGGATTTTTCAAAGCCTTTCATGTCTGTTCTTCCATTTATCCAGACGGGGACGGTGCGGAATAGGGACTATTCCCATTTTACAGATGGGGAGGCAGGCTCAGCAAGGTGGACAGAATCCCAGAGCTGCCCAGGACTAGGTGGTCCAGGCCAGGGTGCTGGAGGCTGGGGCCGCCGGCTCAAAGATACTGGAGGGCTCAGGCCTCCCCCCCTCCCCTGGCGGCTGCAACAGTGTCATAGCTTAGGAATGGCTTGTGCTCCCAGACCTCCGGGGGGGCCGGTCACAACATGCTCATGCCGTCTCCTGTCTGAGCCTGCCAAGACTTAGAAATATGCCTGTCCCTCCATCCAGACTGGCCAGAAATGGCCATCTGGTGGCTCCATTTCACAGCTCAGGGGAGGGGACAGTGGTCTTTAGTGAGGCCCGTTTTGCTGAGCCTGGAAGAGCATGGACACCCTCTGTGAGGAGCATGACAGAAGCACGGGCCAGAGCTGACCCCTTCTGTCCCCAGGGCCCTGCATGAGGCCTGATGCACGGGTGAATGACAGACAGTGGACGAGAGCACCCTGGTTACCAGGGAAACTGGGGCAGCCAGACCCCCTGTCTGTGCCCCCTCCGTCACGCAGGCAGACTGGACCCTGTTTCTCATCCGTCTCCCTTTGCAGATCGGAGCTGCCCAAGAGTGACGCGGTGCCCAGTCTGCCACCGGCCACACCTCTAACAAGCTCCTCCAGCCCGACGTTGTTAATCAGGCAGACGTCGGGCCGAGCGGGGTGAGGCCAGGACCCAGATGGAGCTGGTGCCACCCGTGGCTGGACGTCACCCATCCCTGCGGTCCCACCTGGGGCTGGTGGGGTGAGTCCCACCCGGGCTGGGCCCCTGCCAAGCACACCCCACTGAAAGCCGCTGAGCTGCGAGCCAGACACTCACCTCGTACAGCAGACAGCCCAGAGACCAGATGTCAGACTTGAAGTTGTAGCCGTTCTCGTGGATCCTCTCCGGTGACATGTAGTAAGGCGTCCCCACTGAAACACAGGACGGGGGTGGGTGGGTGCTTACGCTGTGTGCAGAGAAGGATGTGAGGGGAGGGAAAGGCGTGGGCGTTGGGGAGATCGGGCCTCGGGCTCCCTCTCCTCCTCTCCCCGGCTCAGTCAGATGAGAGGGCTAGGCCAGACTGGAGCTCCCATACTGGGGAGGGCACTAAAAGCCCCTGGGGCCAGTGCCGGCCCCAGACCTGAGATTTGGTCTGGGGGCTGGGCAGCTGGGGATACATGTTTCTGCCAAGTGTCCAGGGGAGTGGGATGCAGTGGCCAGGCTCTGGGAAGCAAATGATCAACTGTCCTTTCAGGTGGGTGCTTGAATCCTAGAAGAGCCCAGATAAGGCTCTCAACAGTGGGAAAAAACCAACCCCTGTTAACACTGACCGAAGCTCATCACATGTGTTAGCTCATCTGTGTCCCTAACAGTCCCCCGGCGAGGCACACCCCCTTTACAGATGGGGAAACGGAGGCTCAGGAAGGCGGCAGGACTGAGGTTCAAAACCAGATCTCTGGGCTCTAGAGAGTGAGCTCTTAGCTGCCACCGACCGGCATGTCCGGACTTGGGGTTGGCCAAGATTTCTTACATCAAACCAAGGACAGAAAAGATAGTAACCATAAACGAAAAGACTGATAAATTGGGGCTTCATTAAAATTAGGAACTTCAGTTCCCCAAAAGACCCGTTCAGAGAATCGAGAGGCAAGCCACAGGCGGGGAGAAAATAGTCTCCACACATACGCCCAACAATGGCCCCAAATGCAGGATAGATTTTAAAACTTCTGTAAATCATTAAGTAAAAGACAGCTTTTCCATCTGGGCTGCCGACATGTCATCCAGACTGAGGAAGACCTGGAAACTTCAGGGCCACGTGAGCACGGCCACAGCCACATCGGCAAGCCCTGGAAGCACCCCGGAGGCCGGAGTAGTGCTGGTGGCACGCATCACCACAGGATCAACTTCGACAAACATCACCCAGGTTACTTTGGAAAAGTTGGTATGAGACCTTACCACTTAAAGAGAAACCAGAGCTTCTGCCCAACCGTCAACCTTGATAAACTGTGGACCTTGGTCAGTGAGCAGACACGGGTAAATGCCGCCAAAAACAAGACTGGAGCTGCTCCTATCACTGATGTGGTGCGATCGGGCTACTACAAAGTTTTGGGAAAGGGAAAACTCCCAAAACAGCCTGTCATCGTGAAGGCCAAATTCTTCAGTAGAAGAACAGAGGAGAAGATTAAGGGTATCGGGAGCGCCTGCGTTCTAGTAGCTTGAAGCCACGTTTGGGGGGGTTCATTAAATGCTAACAAGTGCTTTTCTCAAAAACAAAACAAAAACCCAACCCCCCCCAAATCTGCAGAAGACTTAAAAGGGCACTTCACAAAAGAGGAACATCCAAGCAGCCAGGAAGCACATGAAACGATCTTCTTCTCATTAGTCATCAGGGCAAATTAAAAGCACACTGAGTTACTACCACCCACCCACCTGAATGGTTAAAGTTAAAAAGACTGCTATCAACCAACTCAGGGATGTGCGGAGAAACTGGAACCCTCATGCGTTGCTGATGGGGACAAAAAATGGAACCCCCACCCTGGAAAACCATGCACCACAGCATCTACTACAGCCAAAAACACTGCCGACACCATAACCTGGCAGGTCCGCTCCCAGGGAGATGCCTGAGAAAACCGAGCGCTTCTGTCCATCAAGAGACGTGATCAAGAATGTGCAAAAGGCTTTACTCATAATAGCCAAAAACTGGAAACAACAGTACAAGTGGCCTATTCACACGATGGAATACTATGCAGCAACAAACAAGAACAAACCTCGGGTACACGCCCGCCACCAAATGGATCCATCTCACAGGCATGATGCTGAGTGAAAGCTGGGCACACACTATCTGATCCCATTTTTATCAAGAACAGGACATGTATGTATGTCCCATCTCAGTTAAAAAGCAGAGGGGGCACACTTTTGATGATCTGGAACTGTACAGAGAGGAGAGGATTTCCTGAGAGGAGGTGAGCTCCCCGTCACCAGAGGCATGTGCATTGCAGCAGAGGGGCTGCTTTGGCAGGGCTGAGAAGGGGCCCAGAGTCTGGATTTGTCAACAGATCTGTGGTCTGAGACTCTGAGCTCAGTCTATTTGGAGGATGACTGCTCTGGATACTTTTAGATCAGACTTTGAAGACTGTTACACAGACAGCATTTTCACCGGCCTGCGGAGACCATACGAATGTGATGGTGGTTGCTGCTGGTCCAGCCAAAGTTCAGCTCGGCGGAGGCTGAGCCCGAGATGCGGCTTATGACCTAGGAAGGAGGGAGGTGCTGCACCACGAAACGCATGGGCCCCTGGGGGAGAACAGGCCTTTCAGTGAGCTGGAAAACAACAGGCACCCCAAAGCAGGGGCCCAGGCTTCAGAAGTTCGTGGGCCAAAGACGTCTTGGGGCAACTTTAGTTCTGCCAAGTCAGGGTGTTTTAAAAGTACAAAACCCCACCTACCATTCAATGGTGTCACTATTCTTTTAAAAAGAGAAGACAGTTGAACACCAGCATAAGTGGGAAAACTCATAATCTCAAACTCAAGGACAGTCCTTTGCATTGAAAAGTTTAGCTGTTTGAAAGCTCTATTACCTTCCTGTGCGTCTCGTCTCATTAGAGACGGGTGGGAAGCGGTTTCGGCCAACCTGTAGAGGCTGTGAACGGAGGTGGGAAGGCCTGCTCTGGGCTTGACCTCCCTGGGGCAGGACCTTGTTTACCAAAGGGTCCCAGTGCCCTGCCTAGGACCAGGTCACAGGGGGCACCTTCTAAGCACCTACTCACTATGTCGATGAATCTGTACGCATCTTATCACTGTTAACACCATTTTCTTGCAGCCTAGCGCACCATCCACTTAATGTGCTACCCCCAGAGGGACTCCCTGATTGTTGCTCTATGTGGACACCAACCGCCCTTTGATGGCAATAATCCCCAACAAGGACAGCAGCCATCACTTAAATACATGTTGGAAGGATGTGTCATCCTATCAGCAGGCTGTTATCCAGCGGAAAGAGTTGTCAGTCAACATATGAATCCATGTGGGATTCTGTAAACAAATTGCACCTTCAAGGAGCAACCCCTTGAATATTCTGGTCATGAGGCAGCCAAATAAACGGGCAAGTACGAAATGGATGACTTGTTACATGAAACCACAGGATGGAATCCAAACAGCTCTCAGCAGCTCTCGACCACACTGTACGTGACTCTGGTACCCAGGATGCTGTGGATGGAGGTCAGAGGTCCCATCCTCAGCGAGGGACAGCAATGTCTGCCGCTGGCTACCCTGCACACCTACCCACCGGCCCAGCCCCTCGGGACTGGGAGCACAGGCTGGCCCTGATGCCTCTCGCCACCCTGTCTTGTCCTCTGCTCATGTGAGACCCACCTGGGCCTCTCGAGGAGGAACTCGGGGACAGATGACCTGTGGAGTGGCCAGGCCCACCAGAAGATGGTGAGTGCCTGGCCGCTGCTGGAGTCCCTCACACGGCTACCCCAGCCCAACCCCACCTGCTCTTCAGTTCACCTCTGTGTCTTTGCACCTGCTGATCCCCTTGCCTCCAAGGGGGCTCCTTTGTGGTCTAGTTCAGCTACCCCCCCATCCCCCCTTCCCCCGGCCAGGAAGAGCCAGCTGCTCAGTGAGGCCTGGACATTTGGTTTATCCCTTCTCTTCTGTTACCACTTTCTCCCTCTGCTGGGGCTCCAGATCCCTCTCAGGCCTGTGTGTGGTGAAAGCCTTGGGGAACGCGGGGAAAGAAGGGTCAAGGAACACCACCACCCCTCCTCCTCCGTGCTCCCCCCAAACATCAACGCCTCCATGGCTCTTTCTGCTTTTACCCCCATTTCCACAGTGCAAGGGAAAGGCAAACACCCAAAGGTGCTGTGGACCTTCTCCTAAGATGCCAGTGCTGCAGGTACCATCCATCCATCCCTCTATCCAACTGTCCGTCCATCCAGCCAGCCAGCCATCCACCCACCCACCCATCATCACCCATCGTCTGCTTATCTATCCATCCATCAGTCTGTCCATCCATCCAGCTGTCCATCCGTTTATCCGTCCTTCTGCATCCAATGTTGACTGAGCGTTGATGTCATGCTGGGCCCTCCCAGGAGTGGGCCCATCAGGAAGGAGTGAGTTGTCAGTCCCCGGAAGTGTCCAGAAGGACACAGAGAAAGACTGGACTGACCTGGAGCTGCAGCTGAATCACTTGGATGAGCCTGTTGAAAATCTGGCCCCTGGCCCCCCCAGACCTGTGGGCTCAGCATCTCCAGGGCTGGCACTCGGACACCGCCTCTCTCGCGAGCTCCCTGAAGAGGCTGACGCATGTCACAGTCTGTGGAGCTGGGCAAAGCCTCCCCCAACCCCCCACCCGACAGCTTTAGAGCTCAGACAGCTGGGGCACAAAGGAACGTACGCAGCGTTAACTGAGGGAAACCTGGCCTGTCCACGCCAGGCACTGGGTCCTCGTGTCCCCACCCCTAGGCAGATGCTCCAGGTCCCTGGACCCCGTCTGTGAGCCTTAGAGTTGGGGTGCTCGGCGTTCTGCCACCTACCCCTGGGAATCCGTCTGTGAAACCTGCTTTCCAGCCCGACAACAGATACTCAAACATTATGAAGCCTAATGCACAACTTGCATGAGTTTTCAAGATAAAATGAGACACTTCAAAGAAATTCCAAGCTTGCAGCGGGCCCTGGAGGATGTATCCCCAAGCCCCAGGGGAGCAGCGATTCTGGGGAAGAGTGGGAGAAGCTGACAAGAGGAGGGGCCCCCTGAAGGCCTCACCCGGCTCGGGCCCTAGTCCTGCCCCAGGGGCCCCGGGGCGCTGCCCGGCCAAGCAGCAGCACAGACTCCGGAGATGCTCCGGCAGGCCAAGCCCCTTCTCGCGGCCTCCCCACTGGATCCTTGGCCCGCCAGCTCCCAGGCCGGCCCCCACCCTCACTCCCCGCAGCGGGGGACGGAGCTGGCATATGAAACAGAAGCCTAACAATCCCCGACCTTCCGGGCACCGTCTTTGCCTAGAACTCCCGGATTTCAAACAAGGTGGATATTAGAGGAGGATGTGGGACCTCAAAGCGGAGGCTGATTAAAGGGGCCGCATCCCGGAGACGCACCACTCCTGTCAAAACAAACTTTGCTGCGTCTGGAGATGCTCACTGTGTTTGAAACGTGTTCATTAGACGTGAAAAAGGCAGAGATTTCACACGAAGGGGAGGCTGGCGTCTGTGGGCTGCACTTCTTGCCCACATGGCGGTTTTGAAAATGGCTGGAGAAACGTGGGGTCCCCGCCCGACACGCCCCACCCCAGGTGTGCCTGGGGGCTGGGACCCGGTGTGCAATCCGAGCGGCACAGGCGGGGCGCGCAGACTTCCACCAGTCAGCAGGAGAGCACTGAAATTCTCTCCCAGCCTCAGTTTCCCCGCTGGTGCAATAGACGGCTTGCACTGGAGGGTCCCCAGAGTCCTCCCCTTCACCCTTTGGAGCCTTGGTTTCCCTCCCTGGAAAACGGGGACAGTGCAACTGACCCCACATGTGCAGGGGGAAGGGCTCTGGGAAGCCCCGCAGAGCCCCAGGGGGAGAGGTGGGCTGTGGACAGGGGGGCTGAGGTGGCAAAGGGAGCAGGGGAACAACGCAGGAGGGAGCCAAAACCAGATTCTGGAACCTGAGCGGCTTCCTCGGGGCTGGGCCTGGGGATCTGCACTTTTGTCTGTGATCTGTCCTATGAAACTCCCCACTCCCAACGTCCAACCAGGCCCCCCATCCTGAGGGGGCTCCCCTCCTCTCCGCCCCCAGCTGCTGCCCCACCTCACTGGCTTGGACCACCGACTGGCCTAACCTCCCTGTCCTGCCCTTCCCCCCACCCTTCCTCTGCCCCCCAAGCCAGACTGGCTGCTCATCCCCCATGGAGAAGGCCGGGTCCTCAGCTGGGCATGCGAGGCCTCCCCAGACTGGCCCTGCTCCCCCCCCAACACTGCACGCGCGCGCGCGCACACACACACACACACACACACACACACACACATACCCCCTACCAGGGTCGCCTGTGTCACCACGCACCGGCAGGTCCTCCTCAAACCACCAGCCACCCCCGTGCAGGGCTACACACAGCCCTCAGGGGAATCCCCGCCCTCGAGAAAACACCGCACTGTGCTCGGCGTGGGCTTAATTTCAGATTGTTACATCTGTACGAATATCTGGCTACGTCCAGTTCCCACGCCGAGGGTCTCCAGCGGAGGTGCACATCGGGTCACACAACGCTCCAGCTTTGTGCAGCACCCCGTTATGCACGTATCAGTGTCTCTCCCAAGAAGGCCCGGGGGCGGGGGGTCTTGGATGGGAAGGTGCATGGCCATGCCCCTCACCGCCTCGTGGCTCTGGCTGGAGCGTCCTGCAGGGCCTCGCACGGCAAAGGTGCTCATCTCGCAGCACCTGGGGCTTCCTCCTCTGTTAAGTGACTGGGGTGATCCCCACCCCCAGGGAGGCCGCAGCTCTAGTCGCCAGAGTACCTGCGACGTGATTCTTAGAACTGTGCTAGGCTGGTGGTGAAGACTCTAAATGGATTCTCCCCCCCAGACCGTAAGTTCCAGAAAGCAGGGGCCTTCCTGGGGGAGCGGCCTGGGGCCTGGCACGAGTCCTGCTAAGTGGATGAGTGGACACACAGGTGAGCTGTGGTTTGTTTCCTAGCCAGGGTCCATTCTTCCTGTGCTGGCCCCTGGAGACCCTCTCCTTCCCTCTCTGGCGTCAGCTCACCTAGGAACAGTTTGTGCCCTAAAAATGCCATGAGTGTGGCAGACAAGCCAGGTGCCCCTCGCCAGCCAGGTGCGACCACCCAGGACCTCCACCAGGTCAGCGTTCAGAACCTGGATCTACCTGCTAAAGCAGGCTTTCTGGGCCAAAGATTCCCCAGCGTCCTGGGCCTCTGGGATGGGCAGGCGTAGGCCCAGGGAACACATCTGCATGGCGCTCTGTGCCCCCACTGATGGATCCCCTGGGGCGCTTGGCGGTGAGGACCGTGTGCCCACTCAGCAAATGCTCCCCAGGGCCCACCCAGTGCCGAGCGTGGGCACACTCCCAGGAGGCTCCATCCTTCCCTGCTGCCCAAGACAAGCCCCCAAGTCCCAGGCAGCCCCTGCTGGGAGGTAGATGGGCTCCCCATCCCCCCTGAATGGCTGGGCCCCCGGCGAGCTCATCAGGACCCAAGCCCACCTCCCAGCACGCTGTGACTGTGCCCGGAGGGGAGCTGACACCCCAGGGGGCTCTCGTCCCTGCCAGCCAGGTGACCACGGGGATGTGGAATCTCTCCCTCTGAGCCTCAGTGTCCTCATCTGTCAAATGGAGATCAGAAACCTTGTTGGAGGGGCGCCTGGGTGGTTCAGCCGTTAAGAGTCTGCCTTTGGCTCAGGTCATTATCCCAGGGTCCTGGGATTGAGCCTCACGTCGGGCTCCCTGCTCGGTGGGAAGCCTGCTTCTCCCTCTCCCACTCCCCCTGCTTGTGTTCCCTCTCTTGCTGTGTCTCTGTCAAATAAAATAAATAAAATCTTAAAAAAAAAAAAAGAGAAGAAACCTTGTTGGGATGACTTTTTAAAAAGCAAAATGTTTTCCCAACATCCTTTAAGCCTTGTCTTCTTTGCCAAGTCACCTCTTTGGTGAGGTCAGTGACCACAGAAAACCGAAGTCAAGGGCAGCCCTGGGAGGGGCAAACGCAGCCCCAGGCCCCCAGCGGGTCCCGGGCTCGGCAGGGCAGAGTTTAGAGATGGGGAGCCCAGCACCTCGCGTGTACACAGTGGGCCCTCGGGAGACAGTGCTGCCCACCCCCTTACCAGGCCACCCTGGGACTGACTGTCCCTGTCCCCTGACCAGTCTGGGGGCCTCCTAAAAGCAGGGAAGGCTGCATAATCTCATCCCTAGCGCCCAGCCCAGGGCCGGGGCGGTCGGCTCGGGAAGGGAGAAGGAAGGAAGCTATGCCCCGTGGTCAGGCCAGGGCTTGACAGCCTGGGGAAGCCAGCGTGCTCGGACCACTGTACCCGACAGGGGCTGCCCCCGATCGGACCTGTTCCCCAGCCCCCGAGAGGCGGGGTGAGGCCCGGCACTGCCCACCCCTGAGCCCAGCCTGCGGCCCCCTGCCTCTGCTCCCGAACAAGCAGGGCCTGCTCTCCCAGCCCTACCATTTGTCTTGCGGCTGCCGCCATTGCTCGGAGCGAGACACTTGCTTGTAGCTTGTGAGCTGTGTATAGGCAAATCTTTCATTTTTCTTTCATTACGCCGGCGTGTACTGTCACTTAATTTTTATGTATGCAATCCTTCCTGACAAATATGATCTGCTGCCTGGTAATTCGTCTGACGCTCATTCTGTTCCGAGCTCTAATTACGGCTCCTATTCCTGACACCGAGGCAGCCGCTCTGCCACCGCTGGGTACCGCACCTGTCAGCCCGGCCATGGCATGACTAATGCCCTTTCATGCCAGCCTCGTGTTAGCAAATACAGAGGCGGGGAGGGGGCTGGGGGAGGGAGAGGCAGGAGGGGATGGGATTTGCATAAACCTTGCGGGGGGGTGGGGAGGGGGGTCAGCGGCCTCGGCCACAGGACAGGAGGTGGTTGCCGGGGCAACGTGGCTGTCCCCACAGCATCCCCACATAGTAGGTGCGCAGATGCGGTGGATGCATAATTCATGGCCACGCACAGGGTGCAAAGGAGCCCTGAGCCCGGGTCCTTACGGAGTCACAATACAATGGCAATTAGTTCAATCTCTTGCCCGACCAAATGTGTGCAGAAGACTGCAGACCCTCACAGTGGAGAGGGGGCCTTTCCTCCTGCGTCTGGGGGACTCGGGTCCTGGGTTTCAGCTCTGCCCTGTGCCTGTCGTGGAGCCCGGCCCGCGGGCCTGAGAGCCGGTCCTGGGCGCAGGGCCTCGCTGTGTCAGCTCGGGGCGTCTCCTGGACACGGGCACAAGGCCCCCCAGGAGGGCTCCTTCCATCCATCACTCAGCCCGGCCGCTGCTCGGAGGCCTCGGGAAGAGCCCGGCCTAGCGAGCAGCCTTTTCCCAAGTTCCAATTCCTTCTCATTAATATAATAAGTGCACCAGTCCAAGTCGATCAACTCACCCTGTCGGACGAGCCCGTATTTCTGCCCGTTCCTGATGCTGTGATCCTAACCGGCTCTGACGAGCGCCGCAGCCTCCTTGGTGGAGGGACCTGACTGACAGGGGACGGAGCCAGGGGCTTGAACTCTGCTCTTTGACAGTTGCCCTTGAATTTCTGACCTTTTGAAGCCCTTAAACCAGAGCGGTACACAGTCCCAAACTCACTGAAACACTTTGATTTTCCTAAGGAAGGGTCTGAGGGGACCGGGGAAGCCAAGGCTTCCTCGCAGCACGGCCGGCTGGGGGCTGCAGAGCGAGAGCCAGCACCACCCTCCAAGGCCCAGCCGCCGTCTTCTGGAGAAGTCTGGGCTCCGGAGGAGAGGCCCGGGTTCGAGTCCTGGCTCTGCCACTACGTAACTCACGTGAATCACTCGAGCTCCCCGGGTTCCAGATTCCTCGTTCGCACAAAGGATCCAACGGACCCTCGCGGCTACTGGAGGTGTGAGTACAGTGTCGTCAGCTCGGGGGAGGGTGGGTCCTGCGCGTCCTTTCAAACCCCGCCCCCCACACTCAGACACACGCACACTGGTGTGTGCACACTCTCGCACATGCACTCGGGCACACGCATGCACACTCGCTCACTCCAGCAAGCGGCTCGGAGCCGTCGATTCCCAGTTAGCACATTTCTCCTGATTGCGTGCTTCACCCCAAGAGCCTCCAAGTCCTCGGGACCTGTACGAACAGTGACAGATTCCACCAGGAAAGTGTGTCTTCCAGAAAGCACCTCCGCTGTCACCAGAAGCGGCTATTGGTACTTACGGCATGCTGCAGGTACTCGGGGAGAGCACGGGGGACCCGTGGGCTGGGGCCGCGGAGGGTGGAGTGGTTTCTGAGCGAGGCGGTCAGAGAGCCGGGAATGGGCCGGTGGGGGAAGCAGGACGCCCCTGTCATATCTGAGTCCTTCCCACCCGGCCCTGGTTAAATGCTGATACGCCCTGCTGTCACGCACGGGGGACCCTACTTCCACGTTCCCCTGGGGGCTCTGCTGGTTTCTGTATTCTAATCAAATGCAAACTCCTCATTCTCCACCATTCTATGAGTCACACCCAGTCACGTACCCGGTGTATGGATTCTGAACTGGGCATCGCTTCAGGTAACCCGAAAGCCACACCTGCCCAAGTGTGTTCCCAAGTCCAGCCCTCGGGGGCTCCTGAACGGTGCCAGCCCGCCAAGCTCGGGCACTTAGGCCCCCCCCACCCGCAGCACCCCTGTGCGCCCCTGCGTGCCCTGCCCTCTGTCCCCTCCTACTGGGTGAGAACCTCGTCCCTGCAGCTTCAAAACTGCCTGTTTAAAAGCCAAAAACTGGAAATAGCTCCAATGTCCCCCACCAGGAGAAGCAGACCGAGTCCCATGCGGGGGAACATGACACAGCAACGAGAAAGACAGACGGCTGCCTTGTACGACAACAGAGCTACACAAAATGGGCTCCGCCATCCTTTCTGGAAGGGGCGTGGAGCAGTGTGAGGATGCAGCGGAGCCCCATCCAAGGCTTCTCAGGGCCTCAGTTTACCCCCCCTGGGTCACTATCGTGAAGAGGTAAATAAAGTCTGGGACTCAAGAAGGCATTTTCCTGCATTAACGAACCAAAGGCTCTGTGCGGAGAATGTCCGCACCTCCCCACGCGGTCACCCAGGACCTCCAGCAGCTGCTGGGACGTCTGGACAGGCCTCCTTACCTAGGGAGTGGGCTGCGGTGGTCTCGGAGCTGAAGAAGCGTCCCAGGCCAAGGTCACCAAGCTTCACGACACCCGTGGCCGTGATGAACACGTTGGCGGGCTTGATGTCTGCCGAGGAAGGAGAAGGCAGTTGGTGTGGGGCTAGGAGGTCGGGGGGGTGGGGCGGGACAGGCAGCACTGAGCACCGTGCCGGTCCTCAGGGTATCCGAGAGTGGGCACGTGTGTGAGGCCCTGAGCTGGACTCACTGACGCCCCTCAGGACGGGCAAGATGCACGACAGCCACCTGGCTGGGTAACACGATGTGGTTTGACGTCCTCGTGGATGTCCCCAGAGCCAGAGAGAGCAGAGGCAACGTGGCATCCCGGGCGCCCAGGGGCGCCTGGCCTCCCGCTGGCTCCGGGCCCCACAGCCCAGGGAGGGCCCGGCACGTACCTCGGTGCATCACTCGGCGCGAGTGCATGTGTTCCACGGCGCTGCACAGCTGGGCAAAGTACTTCCACACCGTCCTCTCGGGGATGAGCCGCTTCTGCTTCTTAAAGTACTGGGGGGTGGGGGTGGGGGAAGACACACAGGCCTGGGTGACGGGCCGCAGGGCAGGGCCCCTGTCCTGTCCCCAGTGGTAGCCGGCACCCGGCACGGGCTGGGTGGGTGGGCTGCTGAACCAACAGTAAGTTTGGGACAAAGGGGGCCGTGTTCCCATCTGTGCTTCAGCCCAAACTGCCCTCCACGGTCCCCTGTCTGCCCCCGGCCCCGCGCTGACCTCCCGGAGGCTGGGGCAGGCCGGGCCCTGAGTGCGTGTCCTGGATGGCTCTGCGGACTACACCCTGAAGGCTGCTCGCGATCACACTTGTTCGGGCATTTTCTGGACACACGCCTGTCTCCTCCCACGGCTCTGCCCCGAGCCCCAGCCTGGCCCACACCGCGGGCACCCAATGCCCGGGGGTGAAGTCGAAGGCGCCCCGTCCCTGGGAACCAGCAAATCTCAGGGCATGTGATCGTTCACAAAGGCAGCAGGGACCTCGAGGAAATGGCTTGACATTCTTCACTGGAGTCCCAGTTTCGACAGGCCATTAATTGACTTCATTGCCCAAAAAAACATATTTGATGCTCCAGAAAACCAAACCAGACCCCCAAAACCACCCAAGCTGCACTGAGTGCGCTGTAAGTAACCAAAGGCCCTGGAAGGAGCGAACCAAGAACAGGTCATCGTCCACGTCCCTTCCGGGGAGTCTCCTGTGCGCCGGGCCCGAGGCCGGGAACCTGAGGACCAGGTTGTTGTCCAGAGGCTTTTGCCTCAGAACCACCATCGTTTCCAAAGCAGCCAGGGGCGAAGCTGTGGGCCCACTGGTCCGGGCAGCCACTCTGTGCACGGAAGACCGGGGCTGACCCAGGACGCACGCCTGGCCTGGGGAAGGGAGTGCGGAGTGGAACACAGGACCTGGGGTGACGTGCCGAGCGCCGGCCACGTGCAGCCACCTTGCTGGGCCCTCAGCAGGGTGACGGCACCCATCTTACAGATGAGGAAACCAAGGGCCACTCAGGAGCCGGTAAGGGGCAGCCACAGCCGGAACAACCCCGGGCCTTCCGCCTACAAAGGCCAAGCTCTTAACCCTAATTAACTTCAAATGACACCAGTAACCACCAGATGAGCGACTGAGCTTAGAGAGGTTCAGGAACTTGCCCAAGGTCACCCCGCCAGAGCGCCAGAGCTGGGACCGGATCCGGGCACCTCCGACCATGGGACAGTCCTAGCTGGAAGCCCGTGGCCTGGCAGGAAAGCCCCATGAGGCTCTCTCGAGGCTCCATTCTGGGAGAGGGACCTCACAGATGAGCGAGGCTACAGCCCAGACCGCTAGCATGGGACCCCCCTCCCACCTCCCCCCCGCCACCCCAGGTAGTGGGCTGGGCTGCAGTGTTATTTACGCTGTGATGTTGGTTAATCCTCATTACAGCTTTTAAGCTCGGCTGTGAATGGTGATTTTCTAAATGTCACGTCCTGTAAGCGCCATGTGACATTTAGCGGGAAGGCGCGGAGTCTCTGGTGGGTTTTGGGGAGGCGGCAACTCTCAGCTTCACTGTCCATCATAAATGACGCTGGCACCGTGGCGGTGGTGGCACTGGTTGGCCTGAGGCGGCAGGCCCCTGAGACACAGGGTCTACTGCTCAGCAGCCTCCAGGCTAGCCCAGTGGGGTGACCATGGTGCAGCGGCAGCCGGGGCCCTAGCAAGGCCCCCATATCCCCCTCAAGCCCAGAGGCAGCCGGAGAGTTAAGAAGGCCAGGGAAGCTGAGCTCCTACCAAGCCCCAGGCATTGGGTAAGTATATTACAGATGGGGAAACTGAGGCAGAGGGACCGGCCCAAGGGAGGAGGGTCGAGCAGGGGTGTGACTGCAGACCGAGGGTCTCTCTTCTGCCCTGCCTTGCCTCTCCCGCTTGCTGGGGGCAGCACCCAGCCAGGCCCTGCAGGTGAAGGGCCTGGAGCTGCAGCAGAGGGAAGAGGAGGAGGCAGGAAGGGGCAAGGGCCGCATGACCGTGGGAGCGGGGGCACCGTGCCAGGAGAACAGGGCTCCTGAGATGGGGCCAGGAAGCCAGGATCTGCCCCAGAAACCCCGTGGGTGAGCGACCGACTTGAGCCCTGGGCTGGTGTGGGCCCCGAGGAGGCCAGGGAAGTGCACAGAGGGGCACCGCACCCCAGGCCAGGCACAAGGTGCTGGCCACTCATGTGCTCCCTCCTCTCTTTTCCCTGGAAGGAGCCTGCACCCAGCCCCGCGGCTCCCACAGTCCCCAGTGCATCCCCAGGACAGAGATGGAAGCAGAGCTTTGTGGACAAGGGGTTTGATTTGCCCAGTTTCCCCTACACCCCACTGCTTAATCCCAGTCCCCACTCTGTGGACTGAGAGGCTGCAAGGAGTCTGGGGTCTGCAGGGGCTTTAGGGGGCAGCACCCTCGCCATGGGCCACACTCCAGGGCCCTTCCTCTGTCTCCCCTCCACCTCCTGTGCACTGCCTCCGTCCCCAGCCCCATCCCTCCTCTACTGAGCATCTAGCCTTTCTTCTAGAACAGTGCTGACCATGCCTACTCCCCACCGTGAGTCCTAGGAAGCTCCTTGCCGACCTTAGGGCAAGGTCTCAAATCCTGGGGCTGGACGGTGAGGCCCTGGGTGACCTGACTACCTCGCCTCCCCCCTCAACCCCTGCCTCCACCTCGACCAGGGCTTTGTGGACCCTGGACTGTTCATCGCACTGGGCTCTTGCACAAGCTGTTCTGCCCCTAGACTGCTGCTCTCTCCTTGTAGGTCCCAGCTCAGGTGTCACCTCTTCCAGGGAGGCTTCCCGGGCTCCCACAGGCCCTGAGCTTGGCTCGCTCACACTGGCTTGGGACTGTCCATTTATGGGTCTGCCCTCCTGTTAGAAGGCGAGCTCCCTGCGGGCAGCACCCACGCTGAGGTCTCAGCACGGGGGCCGGCGCACAGAGCGTGTGGGATGCGTGCATGTTCGGCAGGAGAACAACAGGAAGGAGAATGGCGGTGGGGGCTGGGGGAGAAGGAGGAACTGAGACATGATAGAGCACATCTGTTCCCACCAGGGATCTGTGTGGAGATTAACATCCCTGCAAACACATTAATATGTCAACGAAAATATAAAAGCAGGTGATAACAGCTCAAGTAATGCCGCTTCCCAACGACGCCCCAATTCCTAGGAGCCAAATTTCAGAAGAGCAAGCGCGGAGCAATTGCTCAATCCCCAGCGCCTGGTGGAAAAGACGGAGAATCCATGTCTGGCCCTGTTTGCAAGTGTTGCTGGGAGCAAGGTGGGGGCTCCAGCGTAGCTGGCCTCGCTCAGAAGCAGACAGACTGGGCTGGGGGAGCGAGGCAGTGGGGGCCCGCAACGGCCAGCATGCAGACTGGTCAAGCCAGCAGGGGAGCAGGGTCTTGGGCTTAGGGGTCCACACAGAGGCTGTGCGGCCTCAGGCTGGTGAATAAACCTCTCTGAGCTTTGCTATCTGAGGACAGTGTGCACTTAGTGAATGATGTGTGTGCTCAACATGGTTGTGGCTCAGGGGAGGTGCTCCATCAGTGGAGCTTGATGGTTCCTGAGTCCAGACTCACAGTGGGGGCCTGGTCCTGGGCCCCAGGAGGAGGGGCACTGGGGGCAGAGCAGTACGGGGGCTGCCGCGGGACGCAGAGCAAGAGCCAGACCTGGCGAGGCACTCAGCCTCTCAGAGACGTCCGGTCTTGGCCATTACATGGGAATGAAGGGATCCCTCAAGTGCTGGAGGGGCCCCAGGGAGATCTTTCGGGTTGCCGATGTCTGGAGGGTCCCAGGCCGGGAAACAGAGCTGGGCCACACAGACGTGGCTCTGTCCCCCAGGTTACTGGGTATCCTTGGGTAAGTCTCTTAGCCTTTCTGGGCTCAGTTTTTCCTTTGGGAAGTCGGATGCACAACACATTTTCCCAGATTCTGTGAGCTGGGGTTCTGACCTAACACAGGGTTCTGTCCCCGTTCCTTCTGTGAGGCAGAGGTGACAGACTGTGGGCAGGCTGGGGCGCTGGGGACGCCAGAGGGGTGCTTTCTGTCCATGGCTGGGCCTCTCCCAGAAAATGGGCATGGAGCTCGAGGGGGCACTCGCCAGGCTGAGGGGCTGCCTGACCCTGGGCTCCCTGGGTCCTCGCACCCCCCCAGACCTGGCCTGCCTGCCAGGCACCCTCACCTTGATCATCTGCGAGAGATCCCCCGCGTCGGCCAGCTCCAGGACAATGTTCAGCTCGTTGTCCTCAATAAACGAGTCCAAATACTTGATGATGTTGGGATGGTTCAGTTGCTGTCCAAAGGGAAAGACAGGGAGGCAGAACCAGTGAGGGACAGTCCAGCCCCACGCCTGCGCCGTGCTGGCTCCCAGCTGGCCCGTTAGCGGGGCTCATACTGCAGAGGGCTGTGTCACCTGGGAGTCAGGCAGGTCTGGGCCACACCGGGAAAGCCCTTCTGCATCTCTGAGTCTCAGTGTCCTCATCTGTACAATGGGCGTAATGTGCTGAAGGGCAGTAGTGAGGACTGGATGGGCCAAGACCGCTGAAATGTCTAACGTGGAGACTGCCCTGAGCTGCGACTCCATGGGACAGGACCCTGCTCCTCCTCTCCCTCACCACCCGCGACCCTCCAGGGTAGGGCCGGGCCCCCACCGCTCTAGCGCTGTGCTCAGCAGGCCTGCAGCTGGTGCTCCCCAGCGTGTCCATCTCCCTTCTTCCTCCCCACCCTCAATTTGACACACCCTTGTGAAATCTGGAAAGACCCCAAGCATTCCTGGCACGAGAGCCGCCCTGAGTGCTCTGCTCCGCGCCGAAGCCCGGCCTCTGGCCCGACCACCACGGCGCGTGTGTTTGCCAGGCGGAACAGCACCCCACCGGCTGGCTGAGAGGGAACAGACCCTGGCAGCTGCTTATAATGCAGACTGTTCCCACCAAAATGATTCCAGGGTCTGGGAAAGCAGAGGAGACTCAAACATTCTGCCAGAGCTTGGTCGGCCAAGTCCACAGGGGCGCCCGTCAGCCGACAAGCAGAGGCCACTCTAGTGCACGCTTTCTAGAAGGCCTCTAAGTTGCTGTGAGGGGGACGTGTGTTTATGCTGTGCCAACCTATGCCCGTCTTTGGATTCTAAAATGAGGGGGGAACCTTGGCAGAGATCACATGGCTATGCCATCCCCCATTTATTCTTTTCCCCAAGCCAGCTCTGGATGGCAGGCACCCCTCAATCAGACCCCCAGGAGCCACAGATGGCCTGTCACTGGCCATGTGTCTCCTTCAGCTCCACCCTACCTGCCCGAGTCCTCAGGCCCCTGCTCTCGGTGTGGGTTCACCGGCTTCCACCGCCAGCCCCCCGCTCCCCGCCGCCAGCCAGCACCAGCCCATCTCGAAGGGCTGTCCTGCTGGGCTGCCCAGCAAACGTTGTAATTCTAGTTTCAGCTTCTACATTTAGGTCTATGATCCATTTCAAATACACCTTTATGTTCAGTGTGAGGTAGGGGTCAAGGCTCACTTCCGTCCATTTGGACGTCCAGTGTTCCCAGCACCTGGAATTGAAAGTCTTTCTTTCATCCACTGAATTGTTTTGGTGCCTTTGTCAAAAAATCACCTAGCCCAGATTTTGTTTTGACGTCTCCCTGGAGCTAACACTGCCCATCACACCAGCTGCCCTCAGCACACATCACGTTCCAGATGTATTTTTCATTTACAAGATATCGAAGCAAATGGAATGCCGGCACTTCATAAAGCTGAAGATGCTTTACAATCGTGAATGCACGTTATGAAGTGTCAGCATTGTTGTTATAAACACAAGTCCTCCCCCCCCTTCACCCCCCTCCCTGGACCTCACCTCATGACTTCCCTGGGAAACCTCACTTTTCTCATGCTGAGAAGAAAACCCTTCTCAGCATGTGCTCCCAGAGACCGGCCAAGGTCACCAGCAGGCTGGGCATCACTGTTTTGCAGATGACTTGGAAAAATTGGAGGGAGTTTGGGTGGGAATTAAAGCTTCAGTCAAGGGGGCTGTTCCCTCCAGGTGCGGGCTCCTGGGGAGAAGAAGGAGAGGCTTCTCTCCCTGCTCTTACGGCAATTCTGAGGAGGAGAGGTGAAGCAAAGGCTCCCTCGAATATCTGGCCAGGGTACAAAGGCACAGATGGGGGCCAAAAGGTCAGCTGGGGGAAATCCCCAAAGCCTGGCGAGGGAAGGGGTTGACTCTGGGACCGGGCTGGGCCCAGAGCCTGGTCTAGTAACCACAGACCGCTGTCCACCCAGAGTCCCCTTCTCAGCCTGTAGTCTGTTGGTGGGCCCAGGTGTGTCTTTTTTTTTTTTTTTAAGATTTGTTCATTTGAGCAAGAGAGAGAGAGGGAGCGTGCACACGCACAAACAGGAGGGGCAGAGGGAGAGGGAGAGAGAATCTCAAGCACAGAGCCCCACGCAGGGTTCGATCTCACAATCCTGAGATCACAACCTGAGCTGAGACCAAGAGTCAGACGCTTAACCAACTGAGCCACCCAGGTGCCCCTCAGGTGTGTCTTAAAGTGGACACACTTGGGCCAAAATGTAAGAAGTGCTCCAAAGATGCCGAGTGGTTGGGTTCTGCGGTTTGTGAGTGGGGGAGGAGTGGCTGCTTTGGCTTCATGTATCTGGGGTTCAGGGAAGCCACGCCTCTAGATTCATCTCCAGTGCAGCTTGCCTGGCAGCATCGGCCAGCCTCTCGCTCTCCTGTGTCCCCACGATCCACACCCAGCCCTCTCTCCCACAATCCAGAGCTCCGCAGAGCGGGGCTGTCCCCGCAGCTCCAGGCCAGGCCTGACGGTGGTGGTGGCTGCCGAGGGCTGGACGATGGCGGGAGGGAAGGCAGGAGAGGTGACAGTAGTGGGCTCAGGTTCCCTCTTCGAATCTCTGTCCCCCCTGTGGCCCCTCTGGGACCCGCTACAGCAGTCTGTCCAGGATGTTTCCCCTGCCGACTGCATCCTTGAGTCCAGGGCTCAGGGGTGCTCCCGGCTGTGCTGACCATGCGAATACATGATCGCTGCCTGTCGTCCGATAGGGCCCACCTCCCTGCCCCACTGGGAGGTTTTGGGGTTCGGGTCCTGGCGTGAATGATGTGAAACGGTGTCGCCTCGTGACCCCTCCGAGAACTGTGTTTCCCTTTGTTTTGCCGGAAACACGTCGTGCCCGGGGAACATCCTGCTGACCTCCCGTGGGCAGGTTGGGGAGCTGGGTAAGGGCTGGCGTCGAGCGGCAGATGTTATAACCGTGATGACAAGGGCTGCCCGTGACGAGCACGTACCACACGCAGATGTGACACTGAGCCCTTCCAACCCAACTTCTCACGAATTCCCCCGACAGCTGAGGCCAGTACTGATATCATCACCCCCTTTTACGGACGAGGAAATGGGAGGTCCCGAGCGGTCCACAGCTGGCCCACACCACACAGCTAGAGAGTGAGGAGTGTGCCCACCTCTCAAGCCATGGTCAACGGCACGTGGCTACGCGGCAGCCCGAGGAAGGGACAGAGCCCCCCCTTCCCCCCCGGCAGGCCCAGGTCACACCAAGCTTGGCCCCTTTCACTGGAGCCCAGAGACCCGGAACAAGCTGGCTCAGAACGTGTGCACACATCATTCCTTCCCCACTGTGATCGGCACACGTGCGTTCTTGGCCACCAAAGGGGAGAGAGGGTGGGTGACTGGGACAGCCAGTCCCCAGGGCTGGGTAATCGGAGTCCTGAGATCACACCTGGGGCCCAAAGTTGACTGTCACGTAAAATTTTAAAAATGTTATTTGAAGGGAATTTTTGGACCTACGATAGTTAGAGTTGAGGACACTTCCCGATAATCCTCCCTGCGAGCCCTCATGGCCAGGGTCCCCTCCCAGTAAGTGCTCACGAGTCACATGGGGCCCCATGCCCCCTGCTCTCAGCCCCTTCAGGGGCTCCCCTGCTGTTCCCACGTTCAAGTCCCACCTCCTGAGTGTGGCGCCCGAGGCCTAACTGCACACGATCAGGACCCCTGCAGCAGGCTCCTGTCGGCCTTCCAGATTCTGGGACGGGACCCTGGCCTCTGTGGGGCTTCTCCGGCACTCCCTGGGCCCGGGTCGGCCAGCCTCACTCCCACAGCCCCCCAGACCGGGCTGCTGGCCTGCTCCTCACTGCCTCGGAGGGGACCGGGCCTGAGAGCCCAGGGCGGACCCCGCAGTGCAAACTGCTAATCTGGAATCCTGCGGTAGGGGTCCGTGTCCTCGCCACCAGCAGCCTCACTGTGCGGGAAGCTGCGGAGCCAGCCCTCCGCCTCACGGAGAGGGCGAACACCGAGGGAGTGCCTGCTGGGCGCTCTACTGGGCCAGGTACTATTTCATCTCTTCAGATACTATTTAATCTTCTCTAACTGCCCATATCCCGTGCGGCAGGTACTCTCACCACCAAGCAGATGGGCAAACGGAGGCTCCGGGAGGCTCAGTCACTTGCTTAAGGTCACACAGCTTGTAAATGAAGACATGAGGATTTGAACTCAGGCTCCTGGGCCTCCGAAACCCGTACCATTCCTCCTCCTCCATCACCTCTGAGACCCCAGGCAGAATCCCAAGCCTGGGGAACAGGGAGGGATCTCCAGGAGGGAGCAGCCCTAGGCTGAGGCTGAATCTCGTCCAGAAAGTTCTATTGTCTCTGACTATGGGGAGACCCATGAGGAAGCTGGCAGGGAGGGGGAAGGAAAGACCATCCCCCACCCCAAGGTGCCCTGGTAGGTCTGTCCTTTGTACAAGCCCCTCCAGTTGTGCATCCTGCCTCCTCTCTGGGGGGGCCTGGGAAAAGCCCAACAGGATGACAACGTGGGTCCCTTGGGCACCAGGAACCTGGGCCGCACACCTGGCTGTGCATCCTCTCCAGCGTCCCAGGCTGGCCTTGCCGAGTCACCCAGATGAGTGGAGCATCTCCTGGGTGGCGGCGACTTGGTGCCCTCAGGAGAAGGACTTTGGTGCCGGGCACTGCCGTCCATAAACACAACCAATGTGGGGCCGGGACAGGCAGTCTGGGGGTGCCGTGAGCGCTGGGCGGCCGTGAGGTGGGGTCCACGCCCACCCAACCGTGAGAAAACAAATGAGCCACTACCCTCAAAAGGCTGTTGTCTCTGAATCTAACAGGCTACGGGCTGTGAAGGCCCTGAGGTGGCCCGGTCTGGGGACCTCCTGCTCAGCCCAGGCGCTCACCTTCAGGAGGCCGATCTCCTTAACGCAGTCCTGCCTGGCTTTGGCGTCCATCATCTCAAATATCTTGGGCGGGAGGAAAAAGAGAAAGAGTGGTTAAAACCCAGCTCCCAGAGCCCCCATTGGGAGCCACAAGCACTGGAACTCCCAAAACCCATCATGGCACAAAAAGGCAGGACAGAGGGGCGCCTGGGTGGCTCAGTCATTAAGCGTCTGCCTTCGGCTCAGGTCATGATCCCAGGGTCCTGGGATCGAGCCCCGCATCGGGCTCCCTGCTCAGCGGGAAGCCTGCTTCTCCCTCTCCCACTCCCCCTGCTTGTGTTCCCTCTCTCGCTGTGTCTCTCTCTGTCAAATAAATAAATAAAATCTTAAAAAAAAAAAGGGCAGGACAAAGAGAGCCAGGCGAGGCCCTCCTCGGAAGACAAATGGGCCTGTTCCCAGCGGAGGGGCCCGTCCCTCCTCCAGCGACCTGGACCCGCCTGTGCGGTTTGCAGACCAGCAAGGAAACCATCGTGCGGGTCCACTGGCTGGCTCCCCCCCTCGTGGCTGCGTCTGCGTCACCTTCTCTCTCCCTGGCCTCCTCAGCCCAGGCTGTTCATCTCATTCTTAAAGGACAAATGAGCAAACTGAGGTCTCGGGAAGCTCTGCGGGAGGATTTAAAGCTACTTCCTGAGGCAAAGCCCCGTTCAAATGGGCCCAGTGGCTCTCACTGAAACGCTTCCTGGCTGGACTCTGCGGCTGATGACGCACCTGCTTGAGCCCCTTCCTTCGTTTAGGAGGAACACGGAGGCCAGCAAAGGCTCTCAAGCCCAGAGGCGACCAGCAAGTGCAGGGCCCAGGGTGAGTGGGTGCAGGTCTAAGTCTGAGCTCCCCCTCAGCTCGTTCGGTGGGCCCGGTGAGATAGATACACCTCTGCAGCTTTCCTGGTCTGAAAAATGGGGTGACCACCCTCACCCACAGGACCGTTCTCAAGGCACGACCCAGTATACAATGGTGTTCAGTGCATGCTCATTTTCCTTTTCCTTTATGGCTTGCATGAGCTTTTGTCATCAGGAGCCCACCTAATCCTTCCCACGGCCCAGAGAGCTGGGTCCTGACTGCAGAGGAAGGGGAGCAGAAGGAAGGGGCAGGAACGGGCCCAGGGCCACAGTGTTGAGACACAGAAGGCTCTGACCCCACGGGGGCGCTGACTCACCTGCACCTTCTTCAGAGCCACCGTCTTCCTGTCCAGCAGGCAGGTGGCCTTGTACACCTCGCTGAACTGTCCTCGGCCTATCTTCTTCTCGATCTGGAAGTCGGCCAGCGAGCAGCGAAAAGACAGGGGGTTTGGGTGCCTCTGGAGAATGGGGACAGAGGACATCAGTGGCCAGCCAGGCTGCAGTGAGGGGCCAGGATGTGGGCAGCCGGGGCCCCTTCCAGAACCTAGCAACCCCAGCAGCGCTCCTCCAAGGTGAAGGAGGGACTGTGACTGCCAACCTCACTGTCAGAGACTCCACGCCACGACACCCCCACTCTGCAGATGGGAAACCGAGGCCACGGGTTTCCACCATCCCTCATTACCTGATCGTTCATTAGTCTGCTTGTTTCTATCTCCTACTCCCAGAAAGGCAGCTCCCCGGGGCCAGGGCCTTGCTGGTTCTGCTCACTTCTGAATCCCTTGCGCCCAGGTCGGAGCCAGCAAATAGAGCAGGTGCAATTAAGGGGTGAAGGGAGTGACCCGTCAAGGTCACACAATAAGGGGGAGGCCCTGCTGGGTCTTCCCAGCCCCAACCCTCCCCCTGCAAGTCGTCATCAGATGTGGCAACTTCCCCTCCTGGGGCTCCCATCTCGAACTTGAGAAAACTGAGCATCCATCTGCAGCCTTACCATTCTGAGCCCTTGTTTGGATAAACAGCCCCCTTCACGGTGACATGAGGAATCCAGACACTTCACGCTGACTCTCCAGGGGCCAATGCTGAAACCCACCACGGAGAGTAGGGCCTGCCCCGGGATGGAGCTGCCCGGTGAGGTACCCCCTTACCGTCCCCACAACACAAGTGCAACGTGCCCTGGGGAGAAGGAGAGGAAGGGGTGCCCACTCGGGCCCTGGAACGTGGGGGAGGAGGGGAGGAGGCCACGGCTCTGGTCTGCCCCGCGTCCGCCTGGCAAAGTGGGCCCTCCTCCTGTTACAGCCCCCACCCCCCACTCCGGGGCAGGGGATCGCTGCCGCTGGGGACCCTCCGGGCTGGGTGCTAGTGCGGGGACAGGCTCTCGCGTGTAGTATGGGTACAGAAACATCTGCGGAGTTCATTGGGGGAAGTGGGGGTGGGACGAGAAACACTGAGGGCCCCACTGAAGCAGGAAGGACAAGTGTGAATTTCCCAATGTGAAAAGGCCTCTTCCAGACTTGGGCCGGAAGCACGCACGGGGGTGAAAGATGAGGTCTTTTATTGGGCTGCGTTCTGGAACTCTCCTTCACCCGAATACCAACCTGTAGACAAAGAAGCCCTGGCAGGAGCCTGGGGAGCCCTGTGTGAGTGGCATCCTATTGAGGATGTCTGTTCTTAATCAACTTCCATGTTTTCCTTCTTTGTCTTTACTACACGAATGTGTTCCGTTTAAACCGTGAAATGGGCACGGATGAGGGAAAACACACGCCATCACGGTAAGGTTCAGTAAAGTTAAAAACCCAATAACTAAAGTCCTCACCCCACGACCACCTACGAAGGCTTTAAGACCCCACGTGATCCGACCACCCAGGCTCCTCACACCTCTGCGATCCTGCTGCTTTATTACTTTCTCCCGCTCACTTTGCTCCTTCCACACTGACCAACCTCTTTTGCTCTCACTGGGCCTTCTGCCTGGACCGTCCCTCGAAGCCTCGCCGTTTCTGTCCCTCCCACACTTCCGGCTCGTCTTCCTTCTTCATTGCTACCTTCCAGCGTTCCAAATCCCGTATTTTACGTCGTGACCTGTCCGTCTCCCGACCACCGGCAGGTACGCCCAGCAACATGGTGCCTCGCATGCGGCAGGCACTCAATAAACATTTGTCGAGTGGGTAAATATTCACATCTATGGAGATGGCGTACTTTTTAAACACCCAGAATTGTGTGAACACATTACTCTGAGACTTGCTTTTCCCTCTCTCAGTAACTGATGGACATTGTCAGTTGACAGGGATTTAAATAACCCCAGACCACAGTAAGCTTGTTTCCTGTATAGCTGTTGTCGCTATAAATAATGTTGCAATAAGTATCCTTATATATATTTCCTTACGCATATTTCCTGGGTCCCTGGCTGGTGATCTGGGGCAGTTACCCAAGCCACTCTGCCCCACTTTCCTGTCTGCAAGGCGGAGAGGTATAGAAGCATGCCTGTTTCATAGGGTCGCTGTAAGGATCACGTGAGATTGCTGAGGTTTCCCCCCCACACACACACACACATACAGTAGGTGCTCAGTGGTCCTTATGACTGACAGGCGGGGTCTGGAGCAGGGGAGAGGGGCCCTGAGCAGCTACTCCTCACTCCCACTCTCGGCCTTTCTGAACCTGCCCAGATCCAGCCCTGTGCCAAGGAAACCCCGCTGCCAGGAGTGAGTGATGGAAGTCTGAGCCTCACAGCCTGCTGCCTCCTTCCCTCAGCAAGGTAAGGGTTAGGCCAACCTTGACTCTGAAGTCTTGAGGCATAATTACCCACCCTGGGGAGGGATTTGAAGCCGCTCCCTACTGGGGGCTTAGCAGGAGGGAGGGCTGGTGGAGAAGGAAGACCACATTCTCATCCACCGCATACCAGCGTCTGTCAAGCGAGTTCCTTAGTAACAGCAATTAACCTCCCTATATACTAAGCACCCACGTAAGAAGAGCGAGCATTTATTGAGCACTTACTGTTTGCCGGGCACCGTGTAGAACGCTTCCCATGACCCGGTGAGTAGGCATCACCATTATCCCCACATTTCAGGAAACTGAGGCTCGGAGGGGAGGCAGTGGCCGGCTCCAAACCTCACAGTGAGTAATGGGAGGGATCTGAACCCGGGACTGGGGACTCTGGAGTCTCCACCCGTTGAGCTCTACCAGGTGGTCTCCCAACTCAGATTCTTCCTCTGCTTTTCCTTCAAGACCCCATGACTAGCCAGGTCTATGCTTCCTGATTCAGCTGGCTTCTTTCTTCCAGGCACCTGAGACCCTGCCCCCCAAACACGGGCCTCTCCAAAAGCACGCCCCTGTCTTTGTCCCCTCTGTGTCCCCTGAGCGGAGGCTCTGACCTGCCCAGAGCGAGAGCTCGGGGCATGTTTGTCAAATGACACGGAGGAACGTGCTCCCAACGGCCTGGTGTGCTGTGGGCCTTTGGGATGCAGCCACTGTCCCTTCGGAGTGCAGCCGAAATGCCACCCCCTCAGAAGAAGGTGACTTCCTCACACCCGCACGGATGGCGCATGCCCGTGAAGCTGACGGCACGGCCGCGGGCTAGTAGGCGCCCACCACGCGGCAGTCACCCGCTAGCTGCTTACACAGGTTTTGTGGCTGCGATCTCCTAACAGCCTTGGAAAGCAAGGCTTTTCATCCCACATCATAAAGAAGGGAACTGAGGCACAGTCACACAGCTGGTCCGTGGGGAGCTGAGACCTGAACTCCCTGCCGATCTCAAGCCAGCTGCGCTGAGAGGCGCCCTGGGCAGGGCCCCTCCCCTCTCAGGGCCTCAGTTTCCCCCCCGGGACAGTGAAGCATTTGGAGGACGTGATCTCCTAGGGTCCCTGCTGTGCAAACACTGGGCTTTTCACTGTCACTAGTGGCTGGAGTCCCTTGTCCACCCCAGAAATGTGCCCCCAAAGGCCACGCTGCCCCGAGGAAACTCCCCGAGGCTGGGGGGAGGATGGGGGGCGACATCCCAGCTGGCATCCTGAGACTCCAGTGGCACTTCTGCATATGCGATGACCCAGATTTGCATTTCCTGTCACAACCCATGCGACCTAATTAGAGGAACGAGCTCCTGGGGGGGGGGGGGAGGTTCCTCCGGCAGCAGCACCTCGTGGGAGGGGGACAGCCTGGGCAGGTTTGGGGACACAGCACCCTCACAGGGGTCAGCATGGGGTCCTGTCCCCCCCCGATGCCCTCTGTTCAGGCGGGGGGCAGCGCAGGACACAGGGCGCAGTGCCTGAGCCAGGAGGGCCCAGACTCCGAAGTAACTCAGGGGCTGTGAGTGCAAGAGGAAAAGGTGAACGGAGTTCTGGTCCCTAAGGCCAGGCCTCTCTCCACTGCCACCTCCAAGGGCTTCCTCCCCTCCCGGGTCAGCCCTCAGCGAGCTCCACTCTGGCCCCTGCAGCCGAGTGAGTCCGTCCACAACAGGGGGACGTTAGCAGTATCAGCCCCGGGATTTCTCTGAGGATTCCAGGACGTGATGCTGGTGCCAAGGGTCCCGGGAGCTCTGAGCTGCCCGGCAAACTCGGGGCTGGCCCCGAGCAGCTCGCGCTACACCGCTCAAAGGCAGTAATCCTGATGGCCTTTCTGAAAACTGCTCATCTCATAGTCCTCACTGGCCCCTGTTCCGCCTGGAACCCCATGCTGGCTCCTGGGAAAATTAGCATCAGCCCAGGGGGAGCGGAGGGGTGACCGCCGCTCCGGCTCCCTCAGCTGAGACACTGACACGGGGGGGAGCAGAGGCCTGGGTTCAAATCCCAGATCTGCCACGTGCTGGCTGGGGGCTGTGGACAAGCACTCTGCCTCAGTTTCCTCATGCGTACAATTAAGGTGATCACAGGGCCTCCTTCCGAGGGCTGCTGGGGGGTAAGTAAGTTACTGAATGAAGGCACCTGGGAGACGCTGTATGGTGTTACTGTCATTAGGGGTATCAGCGTCGCTCAGTCTGCAGGGCGAGGACCAGGGCTGCACCTGCCTCCCAGGGGGCTGGGGACGAGCCGAGATGGGGAGTTCTCAGCGGCTGTACCACCGTCCCCACCATCCCCACCCCACTGAGGGTCTGCACTGGGGCTCTTGCCAGCTCTGGGCTCTTTGGCTGTGAAAACTGAAATGAATTTTGAAGTCAAAGAATAAGACCGATGACACCCATGACGTCAGACGCCATGTTGGGGGTTTGAAGTATTCCATCTCGCTTAGTCTTCACGGCCCCATTTTACAGATGAGGAAGCGGAGGCTCAGAGAGGTCATCGACCCGTCACCTGACTGCAGTAAAGCCCCTGTGGCCTTCTGATGTCACTGTCCCCTGCACGGGTCATCCAGGACTGTTTGCCAAGGGACCGCGCTAGACAACAGGCTTGCCTTGCCTCCCCGTCTAGGGTGGGCCACTCGCAGGGCAAATGCTGCTGGAAGCCATTTCTGACTCCTCAGCTCCATTCCGCAGGGTGAGAGCCCCTCAGTGCTCCCCCAGAGGAGGAGCAGGTGGGTGGAGAAGCTGGGAGGTGGCGGGAGTGATGCTGACCACACTCCGCTGCCAGCCACAGTGGGGGGAAGGAGGGGGTCCGCACTGCCCCGTGGTGGGGGAGAGGCCATCTCAGCGAGAGGAGGAGCCTCAGGGAGCAACTGCCCAGACAGCAGAGGCTCGGCAGAACAAGGGGCCAAGGAGAGGGCCAAGGTCCCCAGGTCACCTCTATCCCCAATCCCACCCCCCCTGCCAAGAAATGCTGCCAGGCTTCTCAGGTCAAGGCTGGAAAAGGGGGGGGGGTTGTGTGCTGGTGAACCACCCCAGAAACCTCCGAGAAACCCAAGCTCTCTTCTCCAAGTCAGATCAAATTAGGCCACAAACACCTCCCACCCTGTGCTAATTTGAGTTTAAAATGTTTGAACCACAATAAGCCTCAGCCATCGACAAATCCCCCCTTTAAAAAAAAAACAAAAAACAAAAAAAACCAGGAGCATAAAATTACATGTTAAAAGAATAAAAATGCATCCGCCCAATTAATTTTCTGAAATCTCATTAAAAAATTTAGCCTGACTAAGTCAGAGTTCTGACCTGAATTTTAATCATCTTTACACTGAATGGGTCTTTTTTTCCCTGATATTTGCAATGCATCATTAATTTTAAGGCAACTGTTTCTGTGATTTTAAAAAGCATACTTGATCAGAATGACATTTCCTGTAAACGAATTTCACCTTTAAAGACATCTGACACCGTGTGTGGGGAGTTCTAATGGATTCAGTGTATGTGTTTACGGTGATGTGTTTTAAATCTGTGTTACACAAAAGAAAGGCAGGGTTTACAGAGAGTCTATATTGTCAGGCTCTTTACGAGGCCGACCCCGCTCAGGTCTCCACAATCTGGCTAATTTCAAACCCAAAGCTCATCTTCCCTCTCGCAGACCTGGTGGCAGGAAGGGGTGCTGTGGGGCCACAGGACATGGAGAGACTCCTGGCTCTGCCCCTCAAGAGCAAAACATATGCGGTATTTATCTTGGTTTCCTCCCCTGCAAATCGAGTTCTGAATAAGACCTACCTAGCTCCTAGTTGGTAGGAGGATGGGATGAGGTAAGTGCCAGGTAGTGCACTGTTGGCATGACCACCACCACGACCGTCCCAACCTGGAAGTCTACACTCAGCTCCCAGGGCCATCAGCACATGGGAACAGTGAGCAAGATGGCCAAAACACAGGAATCACCTGGTAACAAAGCATAGGATCGCCTCAATTGCAGTGGGTCCCTCAGGACAATTCCCGCTGACTGAGCTCAGAGGAAGCTGAGCTTAAACATACATAAGAGAATCTGGAACCAACTCCAGTGACTAGCAAGCCAGGACTTGAAAGGTGAAAGCCGTAAAGAGCATCAGCCATGCCGCCAGAAGTCTGGATACATCCTCTACTCGGCTCTCCCTCATCCCTTCAGTTACCAAGTGCAGTTGGTTTTCTCCCTGCAAGTCTCTGGAATCTTCTCTCCCCGTGTCCAGCCGTTTAAGACCATGGCACCATCTCACCGGGGAGAAGGCAGTGGCCTTGTCTCCTCCTATCTGCACCCTACCTGTGCCTTGAGCACCAGCAACCAGTGATCTTTCCAAAATGCAAGCTCCCTTGTCCACCTAAAACCACGAATGGGCTCACCCATCACTCACTATAGACTCAGTTCCAGATGACGCAGCCTTTCATAAGCACCAGCCGTTCTCCCATTCAAACACTGGTAGTTAAACACTTGCCTAACCTGACTGGTCCTGCACCTTCAGGCCTGGCTCCTTCCTCTTCCTGGGACATCCTCCTCTCCCTGTCTTGCCCTAAATCATGGCCAGCCCACCTGTCATCTCTCTAGAACTTTCCCTGTCCCACCCCACCCTCTGGGCTCCCTCAGCGTCCGCCCGTCCCTCTGTGGGGCCTTCCACCTCGCACACGGTCTATACCCACTTCTGTGTGGGGCTCCTCAGCAGACCCAAGGCAGAAACGAGACAAGCATTTGCTGAATTTACAACACGTCAGCAAACACTTCTTGAATTTTAATAGCTGTTAATATTTGGTCATTAAATCTTACCTAACTACCAACATTGCTTTGGGAAGATTTTCATAAAGATTTTGGCCTGTGTGATTCAGATCTGGAAGCAGCCGTCCCACCCCCTGAAAAGTAAGGCGCATTCCTCTTTCTCTGAATAGGGCCCAATATAACTGAACTTGGCACGTCCCAAGCAGGTTTGCAAAGACTTTCCAGATGGAAGACACATTAACCAGGGCTTTCTCAGACAAGAGCACCTTTCTCCTTCTTGGAAATTCACGTGGTTCTTAGTGGGTCAGCTCTGTTTCATTCCTGATGAAAACGCTCAGCAGCAAACTGGTAAAATCATAAAGCATGGGGGCATCAGAACTCTTTCTCTCGATTGCATGCATGCATTCATTCATTCATTTGAAACCTCAATGATTTCACATGTGACTCCACCACGTTCAGCAAACGTATTTTAGTAAGAGGACAGCTCTCACAGCTAGAAAGCTCCCTGAAATGACAAACCACTAGCCTTGGGGCACAGAAACTTAACAAAACCAGTTTGAGTGGTTGCTAAGTTGTTCCTTCTACACTGCGGGTATTTCAGCTCTGGGCTCCTGAGCCATGAACACGAAAATGAAGGTTAAAAGAGAAGAATGAAATCCGTGACACCCATATTTTCCCTAACACCCACAATGTCAGACGCCATGCTGGGGGTTTAAAGTATTCCACCTCACTTAGTCTTCACGGCCCCATTTTACAGATGAAGAAGTGGAGGCTCAGCTCATTTACCCGTTGTTGCCTGGCTGGTGAGGGCTGGAGTCGGGATCGGAGCCCCCCCCGCCTGGTCTAGAACACAGTATTCTCGCCATCGCGGGCCCTGGCTCCTTCTCCTAAGGATGATTTCAGGGCAACAGCAGGGCCTCCTGCCATCAAGGAATATGGCTCTGCTGTCAATTTCAGGTGTTCCTATGTCCTGAGACAGGCAAGATTCGGGCCGCGATGTCTCCCCAGGCGGTGTTTAAATACCAGCGCTTCGTGAGTGGAGGAGAGAGGATGCACCTGCCTGGCCTCATTCCCGCCCTGACCCGGGGCAGTGCCGGTGTCTACAAGGCTTGTGCACCCCGGCTTGGCGTCCCCGGCCAGATGCTGGTGGGACGGAAGGCCCCTTTGCCGACGGCTGCCGCCCAACGACGAGTAATCGTGTCTAATCCACTCCAACATGTGTGACCAGACGCCCGGACACCGCCGCCTCGCCTTGTTCGTGAAATAATTACGGGGCTCTCTCTTCTGCCAAATGAGGCTGTAATTAACCCTAATTGCTCAAAATGCAACTGGCTAATTCTGGGAGATTAATCAAGGGGGACTCAATTGTTAGTGAATGACTTAATATGACAAATCGCTGCATTACCCGAGGAGGCCCCACTGCCCCCAGCCATCAGTGAGCTGTCCTGGTGGACTCGGCACCAGCAGTGGCCACGGGCCTTTGGGCTTTCTGGGGTCTGCCTCCCCAAATTCCACCTGGGAAATGGGCCCGTGTCCCCTCCAGTAACCGGAGTGGAGAGTACAAATAGTGCAGATGCCCTAGGACACTCTATGTGGGGGGTGTGTGTGCACGTGCGTGCAGACACACGAGTGCACGCTCGCACACACACACACACACACACACACACACACTAGTAGACACCGTGTCTACTAGTTCACATGTCTCACCTCTTCGTGAATCTGTAAAATTGCTCCTTTCCTTGGGCTGATGGAGCCCCACACAGGGAGCATGGCTTGATGAGAACTCAGGTGTAGAAGGATCTCAGACTCATCGGCCTCCTTGGCCAGGCACCTTTGTGCAGTACACACCCGCACAACTGCACATGGAAGCCCTGGCCAAGCAGGTCAAACAGCAGAGTCCACCTGATGTCCTCCAACAGGAAGCAGGCACTTAGAGGCTGTGACGAGCCTTCCGGGGCTCGAGAAGGTAGCTGTCTCTGAGTCTCCCCTTGATTCGGGTCTCATAGCTTTGGGGACAAAGCCAACCCTGGACATGACTTTGCATCATACCGGGCTGTCCACAAGGCCCTGCAGCACCTGGCCCAGGTGACCTGCCCAGCCTGCCCCCTCCAGGCCTCTGCATGCCAATCCCTAAAGGAGGCCTCTCTGGCCATCCAGTTTGGATCATGTGCCTTCTGGAGCTCCATGGGCCCCTGAGTTTCTTCTGCCCTGTTTCCTACCTTTCTCTCCCATGAGGCTGTGTGCTTTCTAAGAGCAGACCTGTGTCTGTCTCACACACAGCCATGTCGGGGTGTATTACATGTATCTGCAGTTCACTGACTCCCCTGGCATTGAGGGGCTCCTCTGGGCCTGGCCTGGGATGATGGGACCGGTAAAGCCCCACCCCCAGATCTTCTGTTTAGGAAGGGAGGCAGACTTGGGAACCAGTTCCCCAGCGGAATGCCATGGCCAGAGCCCAGCGCCTGAGCCACACAGCGGGGGGAGTGGGGTGGGACAGGGAGGCTCCCTAGAAGGAGCCGCATTTGGACCGAGGCCTGGACGAGGAGTCAGGGAGGGCACTCCAGGCCCAGGGAACAGCATATGCAAAGGCACAGAGTATGCGGGCAGCTGGGAACCCCAGAAGCCACCTTCAGAAAAGCTGCGGGGGGCTGCCTGGCTCTCCGAGGATCTGCACAGGGTGAGGTAGGTGTAAGGAAACCAGTGTCCTGAGGCTCTGCGGGTTCTAGATAAGAGGCTGAAGAGGGCCAGGACGCAGCTAAAACCAAAAAGGGAAGCCAGCTTCAGCTGAGAGTAAGGAAGCACTTTGTGACTGCATGCACAGGCTGCCCGTGCCCCCCGGAGCCCCTCACTCTCTCCTCTCTCCTCTCACATGGCCTTTCTAACCAGCCCTGATCCCGCAGACATAAAGCTATTCCATTCACACGGAAATCCCAGAGTCCGGCACAGAGAAGGCTTCTCCGAGTGCTGCTGAGTGAAATCAGGGCTGACCAGGTTGGTAGTGAGCCCCACTCCCACCCCCGGAAGCATTCACGAAGTGACTCCGTCGGGGGCGGGGGGGGCGGGGAGGGCTTCCTCCAGTAGCTGGGATGAAGCAGCCTCAGGGACCCAGCTCCCTGCTGAGTCCCCAGTGCTCTGCAGACAAAGACAAAGGGCTCACCTGTGAGTCCGGGGGGTGTGCAGGCCCTGGGCTGTGGCAGAGGCTGTTCGGGCTTCCTCCGTGGGCCATGTGGCTGGGCTGTCCGGCCATCCTGCATGCCAGCCTCCCGGGGCACGGGCTGCAAAAGGAAACGCGGGCTTTCTTACACACACGCCTATTCACCTTCTCCCCTCCATGTCACCAGGCTGGACGAGGCACTTCCGTTGACCCCATCTTCCAGCGGGGGGTACAGAGCCACCCAGCTCAGAAGCCGCAGGGCTAGGACTCCATGCCCCACAGGACACACCTTCCCTCCATTTCCCGTCTGATGAGGTTGCGAGGATCATCCCCACTGGATAGAGGGGGAAACGGGCTCTGCGCAGGGAAAAGTCTAAAGGCGGCCCCCCCAGCCAACAAAGGAGGGGCCGGATTCCACTCCACAAGAGCTGGGCTCCAAAGCCTTGTTCTTTCCACATTATTGTCCTCCGTGCCTCCCGGGGGCAGTTACAAAGCCCTGTCCCCCGTGATCACCCCCACAAAAACCCAGACTGACCGCCTGGGTGGTCAGGAGAGAGACCGTGTGTCAGCCTGCATGCAGGAGCTGCAGGAAGGACCCAACATCTCCATCCTTGCTGGGCCCTGGTACACCAAACCCGGGGAAGGCCAAGGCCATGGGTTCCCCTCACAGCGCTGCGTAGACCTCCAGGCAGGCGCAGAGCCCTCTGCACAAGGGAGCAGTCCCCTGTGCCCCCCAGGGTTTGGGCTGCCACGTCAGAGGCCCCTAGGAGAGTCAAGGATGCCAGCCACCAGTTGTCATGGTAACCACAGCAGCGGTCCCTGATAAAGCACCCACTGTGTTTCCTGGGCCTGAGCTAAATGTCATCTAAGAAGCACTCCCAACACCACTTCCCCTGGTGTCACAGGCAGCCTCTGCCAGCCTCACTAGCGGAGGGCTGCCTCTGGGGCACGGCCCAAGGCAGAGCGAGGTACAGCCAGAGGTGAGAGCCGGCACCTGGCCACTACGATCCTCCCGGACGCAAGGGGCAAAGCCCTCCCCCTTGGGAGGAAAGCCTTTCCTGCGGCCACAAGCATTTCTGCAGCAGCTTCCATGCCCAGGGCCAGGCCGGGGCTCCCACAGCACTGCGGAGAATGACAGGGCCTGATGCACGGGAGGTAGGTCCCTATCATAGTGCAGGCGTGTGGTGAGGGCCCCCGCCCCGGCTGTCCCCCGGACTCCACACCCCAAACAGAGCCCCTCAGGACCGGCCCAGGCTGTCACAGCAGCTTTGTCTATACCCTCCGGAGCCAGAGTCGAGTCCCTAGAAATTGGTGGCCCCTGGACAGCCCTTAATCAATGACCAAGGGGTCCGGTATGAAGTGCCCTTGCCCGGGTCAGGACACTCGGGCACTCCGAGGTGTGACTCACACTCCAGAGCCCTGGGTGGAGCCAGCGGGTCCGAGATCACACCCCTGCTCGTTGGCCTCCCCCACTCCCTTACGGTTTTCTCACTCTCAGGGTCTGCGTCTGGAGAACCAACCAGAGACATCACTTTCTCCCTAGACGGACTCTCTCAGTCTTTAACCTGGTCACCTACACCCCAGCCAAACCCCAACCTGAGAGCCCACCCCCCTGGTCCAGTGGCTCAGCAAGCTCCGTTGCACAGACCTCCCAAGTCCACACCCGCCCTCATTAACACAGCGGCGTCTGCACGGCGAGAAAGGAGTCTCTTCCTTCCTCCCCACTGTAGATTCTTCCAGCTACAGGGGGTGAGCATCCAGCCCTCCAGGCTCAGGGATGTCTGCGATGCCTTTTGAGCTATCAAAGCATGTCCACCAAGCCCCAAATGACCCACTGAGCTTGACTCTCCAGTTGTGTCTCCCTCGGAACGAGGCCACGTGGAGCAGATGGACCGGACTCAGGCTCGCAGGGGAGCCCTCCGCAGCGGGGAGTCGTGCAGGGTGGGCGCCGCGTCCTGCCAAGCACGGCCCATGCTGTCCCCTGGCTGTGAAGCTGCCAACACTGAGCCAGGTTTGACCCCCAAACATGGCATTTTATGTAGAGATTTTTTGCTCTCTTTTTTCCCGTCTTGAATCGGCGGCAGGAGGAGGGCGCTGTGGGGGTGTGTCCGTACTTCTGAGCCCTCTGCCCCCGCCATCCTCCCTGACTCTGTCCCAGTGTGAGACTCTCCTCCCACCTGGGCCCCCCAGTGCCTGTGCCCTGTTCACCAGCCCTCCTCCGCGTGCGCCACCGAGGCTTCCTGAAATGCACATGGGACCACGGCCCCCTCGGCGTCTCACCACCATCTGTGCCTGAGCTCCCACACCGGAGCGCACACCCCCAGGGTGACACAGTGAGGACTGGTAGGAAAAGCCCCAGGATAAACACACAAACACGAGCGGCTTCCCGAGGCAGCACTGTTACTCAGTGGGGAAACGTGTGCGCCGATGAACCGGATTCGGAGGGAACAGAATGTAAAATGCGCATGCATTTTAAGATAAAACCGGTGACTCCTGTAGGCTTGGCAGCTGCTGCGGGCTGCATCCCCAGACCCCTCGGGGTGACATGTTCACCGTCCTCTGCCCTTAGGGAGACCTCCAGGGAAAGGCTGGAGAAGAACTGTCTTCAGCAAAAAGGTTCTGTCTTTATCTCTGTAAGTGTCAGAGCGGCCCAGAGGCAAGGCCCACACGTGCACCTGCCCACCTGCCCACCTGCCGACGGACTTCACGTGGACTGCTGACCACGGCATGTGCATCTCTACATCTCCCTCCCTGCATCCGACCCCACCCAGCCTTTTGGGGCCAGTGGGCCTGGGTTTGCATCTTGGCCCTGTCACTCACCAGCTGGGAGCCTGGGCAAGTCACACTGGGCAGAGGCTTAGCAGGTGTCTGCCAAGGTCATCCCCACTTGCCCTGTGCGGTATTAGCGGCACCCTCCGAACATCTGTGCCCGGAGGCAGCAGACTACACACTCAGGAGCCCACCCCAGACCTCACACAGGGCTCCAGGAGCACTGCCGAGGGGTCCCTGGCCTCATCAGAAATAACAGTAATGATAATGATAAGTCAACAGTTGTGTGCTCTGATTATGCTAGGCCTTGCTCTGTACACTTCACCTCTTCGCCCATCTCATTTAACAGACCCTGCCTCTCATGGGATAGGGTCTATTATTGTCCCATTTTACAGAAGAGAAAACTGAGGCACGAGGAGGTTAAGAGATTTGCCCAGATCCGTGGCAGTGGAGCCAGGACTCAAACCCCTGGTGGCATCTTTGCCCAAAACCACCTCCCTGCACTCCTCACAGGCTCTTAGTGGCAATTCCTCATCTTCCTTTCCTATACACAAGGTGGAGAACTTCCTACGTCATCTCCCCACTGAACAAGCCCCTTCCCTCAAAAACAGGGAGTGGGCAGGGGTGATCCCTAGGCTGGAGGGCCACAGGGGGCCATTACCCACTGCAGGGGCCCCATGGACAGGAGCCCCCAGAGTCCGTGCCCTTTGGGACAGCACAACGGCGATGCAGCTCTGCTGTCCATGGTACCTTTTCTGCCAATGCCCTGGGGCTTTGGTAAATGACTGTTCCTAAGAGCTGTTCTATTTTTTTTTTTTTTTTAAAGATTTTATTTATTTGACAGAGAGGGACACAGCGAGAGAGGGAACACAAGCAGGGGGAGTGGGAGAGGGAGAAGCAGGCTTCCCGCGGAGCAGGGAGCCCGATGCGGGGCTCAATCCCAGGACCCTGGGATCATGACCCGAGCCGAAGGCAGACGCTTAACAACTGAGCCACCCAAGAGTTGTTCTATCCAGAACCTAATGGAAGGGCTGCACCATGTCCTCCCCAGTGAGGAAGAGGGGACTTTGTTCCAGGAAAGCAGCAGCCAAGGAGGATTCTGCAAGTCACAGGCTCCTGAGTGTCAGAGAGGGACACTGCAAAGGGGAAGGAGGCAGGGAGGGGAAGGAGGAGGGGAGAGGAAGGGTGGCGATGAGGAGGCGGGAGGAGGCAGGGAGAGGACAGAAGGAGCGTGGCGGGAGGGAGGGAGGCAGAAAGGGAAGAGGGGGATGGTTGGGAGGAAGGCAATGAAGGTTCTCTGAACATTTCCAGTGGGCCAGATCTTTCCCATGCATCCTGGGGCTCTTGGTAGACCCATTTTATAGATGAGGAAACAGGCTCAGAGAGGGGAAGCTCAAGGTCATGGGGCTAGATTTGCTCTCAATGACTCCAAAGCCCCTCCTGGGTCCAAGGTAGTCCCTGCCTCTTGCTCTCCAGGGGTGCTGCATTTTCAGAGACTTTGCATTCTGTCTATACCTCCATGGAAGCCCAACCCCTTTACTGAAGATTCCTGCCCCAAACTGCTTCTTAGTGGGTGTGGATGCAGAAAGACCAAGGCAGAGATTCAGACTGACAGAGTGCAGGGAAAGCCCTTCAGCACACATGTGCATCCCCGGGTTGCACAGGGAGCTAGCAGCCTGTGCCTGGTGGCTCCTGCCAAGTCGAATAACAATGAGGCCCAAGCTGCCAAGCCCGAGTCAGGGGCCAAAAATGCATGGAATGTGAAACCTGGACACAGGCCGCACTGAGGGCCACCTAAAAGAGGGCCTTTCTTCTGTGGGGAGCAAGGGCCCTGCGTTTCTGAGGCACAGTGGGTGCACAGTGCGGCTCCCAGCCCGGGTTCCCCATGCGTGCGTGTCCACCAGGTGCCCAGGGACCACATCAGGATGCGCCTAAGGGTTCAGCGAGGCCTGCCAGGGAGCCAGGTGCCTCGGTTCAAATCCTGGCCTGGCTTCATTTAACCATGCAGTGACTCAGTTTCCTCATCTGGAAAATGGGGTATCTAATATAGATGTTCCTCTTAGGGTCACTGAGAGGACCGAATGTGTTTACAGATGAAAACTCCTTACAGCAGAGCCTGATACATGTGAAGGTCCTCGGAGACTCTGTCATTAGCACTAACCCTCACTGGGCGGACGAGTGGCGGACACGGGGACTGGTGCTCAGAGAAGGGTGGGGACTTGCCCAGGGTCACACAGCTGGTAAGCGACAGAGCCGGGGCTGTTGGCCCCCAGATCATGCTCCATCTGCCTCACTGCATGTCCTCTTTGGGACCACTCTGGAACAAATGCCTTCATCGCTAATGTGAACTGTGGCTACCTTTCTTTTTTTTTTTTTTTTTTAAAGATTTTATTTATTTATTTGAGACAGAATGAGAGAGAGCACATGAGAGGGGGGGAGCGTCAGAGGGAGAAGCAGGCTCCCTGCTGAGCAGGCAGCCCGATGCGGGACTCGATCCAGGGATTCCAGGATCATGACCTGAGCCGAAGGCAGTCGCTTAACCAACTGAGCCACCCAGGCGCCCCATGTGTCTACCTTTCTTTGCAAAGCCCCCTGACACTCTCCTCCCGGCCTGGCCTTCAGGCGAAGCTCCTACTAATGCGGGGCTTGGGTTTCATCTGAGCACTCCCTGGAAGGGACTGGCTCCTGGGCTGGGCTGGGCGAGGAGGTTTCTCCAGTGGCCTTTCTGTCCCCTGGCCCTTGCCTCCCAATTTCTGGAAACTTCATCTAGAGGAGTCATGTCCCTCCTGTCCCTACTGCCCAAATGACAGACCTCATGGAGGCTGGCAGCCCACGGAGGCCCTTACCCTCTCCCGGAAAGACGACTCAAGACCCCAGGAAGGCTCAGGGCAAGGACCTGGCTTGGGGCAGGTTTGGGGATCTATGCACGCGAGGCTCTGTATGTTGGGGGTCTTGTGGTGGTGCATTCATATTCTGTGGGGGGGCAAGTATTTGTTCAGGTCTTACTTTGTTCTCAAACCCTGAGGTGGAAACGGCGTGTCCTGCCTGCCCTCTCCCAGGCATGTGCGCGTACGTCCGCGCGTGGTCAGGGTTTTCCCGACGGCCGCAGGCTTTGAGCCCGGCCACACTGTCGCTCCGTCAACCAAGGCAGGCATGCTGCTGCCCCTGCCTCCCCTGGACGCTGCAGCCTGGGCCAGTTTGCCTGAGGAAGGCCCCTTCTCAGTCCTTCCAGGGCCGTGAACAGCTTTAAGGGTTGTTTTCCCAAAGCAGGAAACTAGCTCGGTGACTTGACGCCCTCCCCCCGCAGTTCTCTTTCCTCCCCCGGTGAGTGACCCAATACTGGCACCACGTGTGGGCACCAGGGCTATTTCCGCTTGGCCAGCAGGCCCCTGGTGGCAGAAGCCTAGGACAGGTGTCGCAGGCAGCCCTGCCCAACGCACCCCTTCAGGCCCCTTCGCATGTGGAGATCTGAGGCCCGGCAAGGAGATGCCACAGCTCCCGGTGCCGCTGGCGGGGTCAAGGCTGGACCAGCTTCGGCCTCACACAACATCCACATCGGGCGCCTCCCCTGAGCTGAGTGATCGGAGTGCCTCCCCAGCAGCCCAAGAGATGCCATCAGTCCCATTCCACAGATGAGGCAAGAGGCCCTGAGGAGAAACGGCACTTGCCAGAGTCTACACATCGGACAACGCTGCCATTTAAACCTGCTTCCCGGACCAGCAAGGCTGTGAGCAAACCAAAGAAACTCCACCGATTTCATGACCCAGTTTACAAGGGCCTGGGGCTGGAAGGAATGTCCTGCCGGTGCAGACAGGCTGGGGGGGAGGGCAGGGTCCTAGCCCTAATGCAGGACACACCGTGTACGCAGCAGGCTCGCGCCAGGGGCTGGGCAGGCCTTGTTCCCTCGTGGCCACCCTAGGTGGGGGCTGCTATGATCCACACGGCTAGAAGAGGATACGGAAGTTCAGACTGGCTAAGGGATGGGCCCAAGGTCACACAGCAGGCCACGGGCAGAACTGCCACTTGAAACCAAGTCTGTCGGACTCCCCCGGTCCTTACTGCCTTGGAAGAGTGAATGAATGAATGAATTCTGGCCCAGAGGTTTGGCTCTGGCCGCTGGGTCCTCCCCCCACCCCGGCCCCGCTTCTCTTCTGGTCTGGGGATAAGCAGACGTTACCCATTCATCATTGGACGAGAGGCAGCCAGATCTCAGGCCAGAGTCATGGGGGCCTGGGAGCCATAGGGGATGAGCCACAGACGGTGTCTGGTTTCCGGGCTGGTCCTACTTCCCCTCCCCACCCCCGAAGCCACACATGCTGCTCAGATTCCTCAGCTTCAGGACCAGTAGGAGCCTGTCTTCTCTAAGACATGGGACCATGACCAGCCCCGTCCTTCCAGGGCCTCTTCACAGGGTGGGCACGAATCCCGATCTGCCGCTCCCCGCCCAAAGCTCCCCAGGACAAGGCCCGTGTGCCTGCACAAGGCATTCCAAGTTCTGCCCAGCCAGCACGGGCCTGCCCTCCTGCATTTCCCAACTCCTCCACCCCACCCGAGGCCCCTGAGCAGAGGGCCCTCCCCTTCCCAACCACACACCCCTGTGGGGATCCTTGGACTGTCACGGGCAAAGTCGCATACATACATCAGGACCAGATCCTGGGTCCTGCTCAGGCTCGACGCTTCCTTTGGGGTCCTGGGCAAGTCCCGCCTGGGCTGTCTCCCTCCATAAAGAAGAAACAGACCCCGAAGAGTGGGCATGCGGGGGCAGTTGGGCAGTACCCAGGCTCCCCCCTCCCCCATCTGCTGGTGTCCGCACAGTGGGGTTCTTCCTGAAGCCCACGGTTTGGGCACCAACTGCTTCCTAGGTCACCCCCTCTTCCTCCTCTGTGGGCCTTCTGAGCAGGAGCCCATCTCTGCGGTCATCTCTAAACCGTCAGTGTCTCGCCCGGGGCCTGGCGGGGGGAGCTGACTGCATACACTTCTGATCAGTCAGGGGTAGAGGGCCAGTGGTTCCTCCCCTGAGTCTGGAGCCCCAAGCAAGGAATGCGCACCCTCATGTTGCAGGGTTCCCATGGTCTCAGCTCGGGCAGAAATCCAGTCATTCAAAACACACCTCCCCTCCCACTGCACCGCTGGCCAGAGCCTTTTTAATTTTTTTTTAAAGATTTTATTTATTTATTTGACAGAGAGAGACACAGCTAGAGACGGAACACAAGTGGGAGAGGAAGAAGCAGGCTTCCTGCGGAGCAGGGAGCCCAATGTGGGGCTTGATCCCAGGACTCTGGGATCATGACCTGAGCCGAAGGCAGACGCTTAACGACTGAGCCACCCAGGCGCTCCTCCCAGAGCCTTTTTTAAAACTGAGAAGGTTCCTAAGCACCTTTCATTTCCTCCTGCTCGGATAATAAAACTCAATTCAGGAAGAAAAAAAATACAGGAGCTGTAAACATCTCATCTTTCAGGTAAAGGAGCAACGAGGCCATGGGTTTTTGTCTGGGAAGGTGTCTGGCTCCAGGACCCGGTGAAGGCCATGCTTCATCCCACCCACTTGGAAGAGGACGATACCCAGCACTTCCTCTGTGCCAAGGAGTTAAATGCAGTGCCTCGGCACACCCCTGCCGGGATGTCTGCCATGACCCCATTTTACAGAAGAAGAAACCGAGGCACAGATAAGTGACCCACCAAGCCCCTGGCTCTAGTAGATGATAAGCCCTGTGTTTGAACCCAGATCTAACTCTCTCCAAAGTCTGGGTTTTAATCTCATGTGCTTGGGGCAAGCCTTGGAGACTGGAGCCGGAGGAAGCTGGGATCTCACCCTGCTAGGAGCTTCAGACCCTTTAGGCAGTCCCAGCCATGCCGAGGACCCCTACCCCTCAGATAAATGAACTCATTCTCTCCTCAAGGCCTTAGCAGACTCTACTCCCCCTCCCCGGAATGAAGTACCTCCAGGCAAACCTGGCTCCTCCTTCAGAGGCCAACCTGGGGCACCTCCTCCACGCAGTCTTCCTGGACGCCCCCCGTCAGTGACTCCCTGGCTCCACAGTGTTTGTCCCCGTGTTCTCACTGCCTGCTCGTGTTTTTCTCTCCCCAGCTGGAGATTTCCTTGAAGGTAGAGACCAAACCACTCAGCTCTGTGGCCCCAGCAGGCCACAAAGGGAGGGCCAGGTAGAAGGCTGCAGACCCAGTCTGTAAACACCAGAGGCCGGGAAGGAGAAGCCTGGGGGCCCCCAGGCCAGCTCATTCAGGGGCCACAGGGAACGGGCAGTTTCAGGGAGAAATTCCTCTACCCCCATATCCTGACTCAGACCATGGCTACAGCCCTGACAACCAGTAACGGAAGGAGGAAAGCCAGTGGAACAGCCCCAGCTTCAGTGTTGGTAAAAAGTTCGCCCCAGGCCCCAGGAGGATGAACGACCACAAGGGGATAGCTACTCCTGGTGGGAGAACCTTCCGTGGAGAACTCGCTGCTCAGACATCAGAAATGAGCCCAGGCAGCTAAAATTCATCCCAGAGGCGGGAAAAAAATTGCCTTTTCTGCTTCCCTCATAACCTCAGGAGTTCTGGCAAAGCCCGTGATCACTCAGTGTGAAACCCATTGTTGGCAATGGCCCGCACCCCCCACCTGGGCAGCGACAAATGTCATGCCAGGCTGACGGCGCTGACCCGCTGGCAACCCCCACCAGGCAGACGATCGAGGGGGCAGCGGCGGCAGAGGCTCAGCCAGGTCAGGTGCCCCAGGAGCCCAGGCTCCAGAAGCTTCTCTCGCCAGCCTCCCTGCCACTCGCCGGGCACAGCCTCGGGGCAAAGGTGGCGGCAGGAAAGAGTGAGGGGTTCCCCGCAGCCGGAGGCAGGACAAAGGCCAGTACCTTGCAAAGTGGCTCCTGAGAGGCTCGGGAGAAGGGCTGCTCAGCTCGGGGAAGAGGGTGGATGTGCGGTGCAGGGGCCTCTGGGGACCTGGGTGGCCTCCGTGTGCCAGGGCGGCTGAAGGAAGAGGGGCCGGCCCTGTCTCGGTACGGGACTTCCCCTGCCCAAGACTCCCATCCCCAGTCACTGCCAAAAGGAAACTCCCCCACCACGCGCTGCCCCAAAAATAGCTCCACCGTCGCCTCTGTGGTGACTGGAACTTGTCACAGCCACCAGGGAGCCCTATGCTCACCAGGGACGGGAATCTGATGGCAGCGGCCACCGGTCTAGGAGAAAACATAGGTGTGCCCCACACCAGCAGGATTAGAACGCCATCAGAATCCACTCTGGGGTCGCCCAGTCCTGCTCCCCCATTCTACCTTCCAGGAAACTGAGGCTGGAGGATTAGAGACTTGCTAGGGCCATGAGCACAGCCATGGCAGCATCTGGCCGGGACCCAGCCTCCTTAACCCATCCCATACCCCACGCTGCTCAGGCAAAGGGGTTTGCTGTTCAGACGCTTTATGAACCGCTCGCCCCCAACCCAGAAGCAGGTACCCTGACAGCAGATGGCAGGATTAAGCCAGCCTGGGCTTCGGGAGCGACACGGTGTCCTTCCTGTGTCCCTTGTACTCCATCCCCGCCCATCCCTACTGGGGCCCCAGCAAATGCTAAGAAGTATAAAAGTTCTTGCTGTCCCTTTAAAAGCCTAACCCTTTCTAGTCTCTTCCTTTGTAAGCTGAGCCGCAGATATTTGTTGCCTGACAGATGAGAGCTGTGGAAGGCAGCCGCAGTGGGTTCGAGTCCTGGCTCTGCCATGTCCCAGCTCCTGAGCCCCGTGTTACCACCCTGGGCTGCTAGTCGGGGCTGTGACATCACATGAATCAAAAGTATGTAGCCGGGGGCCTGGCACATAACGGACACCCAACCAATGGAACTGCTGCTGATTATTATTACATCCTCATTCACGCCCCATACTCTCCCAACAAGACCACAGATCTAGGAACCAGGACTCAGAGTCTTCCTACCTTCCCTTCCTTCCATAGGTCTTCCCAGCTGCTCTCCGTGCAGGGCCTGGGCTGATGGCCGCTAACCCTGAGATGACTCAGACAAAAACTCCCTTGCTCTTCTTGTCTCCCCAGGAGAGAACCCCCGAACACAGAGACAGATCCAGAAACCAGAAAAGAACATGAAACGTGCCCACAGGAAAAGGACCGACGGATTCTCACTTTGGGCCAGGCAAGGTCCCGGACAGCTTCTTACAACAGGTAGAGGCTGAGGTGGCCTACGTGGATGGGCAGGTTTAGGAGCAGAGGGGAATGGAACTCTGGCGGACGACACAGTGGGATCAAAGCCGGGGAGGCCCTCGGACCTGCGCACGCACGGGAGGAAGTCGGGAAGGCTCCAGGCTGGCCCTAGCCCTCGGTCTCCGAAAAGCAGTCCCGTGGCCAACACCTGCGTCCTCCTCCAAAACAAGAGCCACCTCTACCCTAGGCGAACAGCCCCCTCCCCTCAGTGCCCCATCTGCAGCCCGAGCGCTGGGACTGACACAGGCATATGGCAGCTGAGGCCCCAGAGGACACACCGAGCCAGATCCTGGCACCGCGGCTCGGCCACCTGCCAGCATACCTTCCCCGCCGCCCGGGGCCAACTGTCAGGCGTATGCCAGGTGCTGGCCCCCTGGGTGGCCGCCGCTGGGCCCAGGCCGGCCTTCCCGGGGCCTGCGGGGTGGACTCCCCACCCAGGCCCTGGTGCATGCGGCACGCCTCGAGGACGGTCCTTCATGACCCGGCTAGGTGGGTGTCATCAGCCTTGACTCACAGAGGAAGCTCCCGACCGGCCGGGTCAGGCCTCCGAGTTGGGTGCCTTCTGTCTAAACCTTGTTTTTCTTCTGCTTCTGGGCTCCTGCCTGCTGGAGAGGAATTCTCTTCAGGGCAGAGACCTGCCTCTGGGGACTCGTGTGCTCCTGCCCCTCGGGACACAGCACAGCACCCAGGGAAAACAGATACAGGCCGGGCGAGCCAACCCCAGGGAGCCTTCCACTTCCCCCTGGGCCTGAGAGGGGGCAAGAAACTTCCAGAAGTCTAAGTCGGCTCTGGTCAGCCTCCACGCCCTCCAGCGCTCCCGGTCACTGCCCGGCTGTCCGCCCCGGACGTGGACGAGAGGGCAGAGCGGTGCAGAGGGCCACGGACAGGCATCCCCACCCCTCCGTCCGCTGCAGGGCCCTTGGGGCCTCCCGAACCAGCCCGCGCCTCCAGCACCATGTCCACGAGGCCGAGCTCCACTTCTGCAGCCGGTCCTGCCCCCTGGGGCAGAGTGACTGGCCAGCAGGCAAGCACAGCTTCTGGGGCCCCACCAGGGCGGTGCCTGTATCTTCCTGCGTTGTGTCCCCCCAGGACCCTCACGGACCCAAGCAGGGCCTGGGAAGTGCAAGGCCACTTGTAACTGCTGCGGGATTTCTGCTCTGAGCTGTGGCGAGTGGTGTGGTGGCTGGGGGGGGAGGTCCTCAGGACCCCTCAGGGACTCTCACAGGACCGCGTGACCCTGGGGAAATCAGAGCATGTGTCTGGACCTCAGTTTCCCCACCTACAGCATAGTGGGTCGGCAGCACAGTCTGGGGGGGGGGGAGGGCGGCTCTTTCTGCGCTGACCCTTTGTAGGAGACTGACGGAGAACTTGCTGGTGCCCCGCAGCTGAGCTCAGGGATCCCGTATCTAATCATGTGCGCATTCCTGGGAAGAAAACCAGATCTTCTGGGTCTAGAATTACAGAGGGGACACTCTGTCTGGCTTTAGAAGACTTTCAGAAGCCCCCTGAACACCGCCCGTCCCCTTCACAACAAGCCACAGCACATGGGGGCGCGGCTCAGAGGCCTCCCCGGCTCCCAGACACGGAACCACCGAGGCGACATATGTATGTGGGGGTCCCGCAGAGAGTACCCCCTACGTGCCGGGGCCTGGGCCAGATCCCTCAGGAGTGTTGGCAGCTTGTGCACTCATCAAGCAACACTGCGAGGCAGACAGTGCGTCCATCTGACAGTTGAGGAGACTGAGGCTCAGAGGCCTGTGACTTGCCGGAGGAGTCCCAGCTGGAGGGAGGCAGCCCCTGGATGAAAACACAGGCCCGAGTCCTCGCTCACCTGGACATCCTCTGCAGTGCACACACCGGGTTCCTGCCCTCGGGGAAAAAGCAAACGTGGTGGAGGAGGGGGGACCAGAGCAAAGTGCTTCTCTGTGTTGCAAAATCACAAAAGGTGCCATTGCTTCTAACTTGAGTTAATCAAGGGGGCTTCGGGGAGGTGGTGGCTCTGGGTCCCCCTGGGACCAGACGGCCAGGCAGTAAGGAGGTGGAGGCAGCCCAGCACAGGCTCTGGAGAGAGCCCAAAGTTCAAGTCCTGCATTGACCTGCCGGACCACACAAGCTCAGGCCAGTCCCTAAGTCACCTCTTTGCTGTTCCCTCTTCTGTAAACAGGGGGCCAGGTGGGACCCGCCTCTTAGGATTGTTAGGCGGGGACTTGCAGGCAAAATACCAGCCTAGGACTCTCAGGACCCAGGTACACACAAGAGCTCAATGATTACCATTATCATCGTAAAAACAGTGCTCATTCAACAGCAAATATTTCTGGCAGCCCACTCTACAAACCGACTGTTCACAATAAGGCCGGGGGACCCCCGTCTCAGGGCCAACCAGGCCCCTTGGGCCTGTGGATGTGGCAGGGAGGCACCCATGGCCTCTGGGGGATCCCCCCTTTCAGAAGGGTGGGAGAGGCCACACTGGCCTCCGCTGCATTCTCTCAGAAGCTGGGAAGTGATGGCAAAGCATTTCACCAAGTTACCAGGACGATGAACCTGAGCCGTCCCCCTCCCCCAGCTGTCTCAATAAAATAAATCTTGGCCCGCGGCTGGTGAGAGACCCTATATATTTACGTGACGATCGTGCCTCATGATCACAGGGCTCGTGGTTCCAGCAGGCTGCGTGTGGCAGGGACGCCAGTGGTCCTAGGAGACTCACTATTTTCCGGCGACTTTTATTGTCCATTATATCCCGGCGTTTACAGGGCTCCACTCCAGGCCTGGCAGGAATATCGCACACGGTGGGACTGGCAGGCCTTAATATTCCAGGCGCCGTACCGCATGGGTATCTCCAGGTCTCATCCGTCCTGCCCAAGTCTCTGTGTGACACGGAGAACCCAAGAACGCTCCAGGGACGCCAGTGGGACAGGGCTGGGGATGTGTCCGGAGGCACACGTTTCCCCACCAAGCCATTTGCCTGGTTCCAGTCTGCTGTCCCGGGCCGGGGCCACTGCTAACGCTGTGGCCTTCCTTGGGCTTGCAAAGGTTGGCGGCGGGTGGGGGTGGGGGTGGGGGTGGAGGGGGTAGGGGTGGAGGGGGTGGGGGTGGGGGGAGGTGGGGGGGTGGGGGGCGCTGCACTGGAGCCGTTACTGGCTCAGAGGGCCGCTTGCTACATTCTCAGGGATTTTGTGAGACAGTTGGTATCACTTTGGTTGCTTGAAATCAAAAAACGGGAGGAAGATTTACACCATGGAATTTGGCAAATACTACAAGTCAGGGCTTTGGACAAGTCCCTCCCTCCACCGCCTCCCAGGGAACCGTTTGTTAAAGACTTACCAGCATCCCCGGGGAGGGGGGGACCCAGTGGGCCACTGGGGGACACGTGAACATGAGAGTCAGGTGTGAATCCTAACTTCCTCAACCACTGGCCGTGTGACCTTAGGTAAGTTATTTCACATTTTGGGCCTCGATTTTCTTATCTGTAAAATGGGCACATACCTAAATTCCCAAGGCCATTGTGAGGCTCAGAGCACCTTACGGAAAATTCCCTGTGTGGGGCCTGATATGCATCAGGTGCTTCACAAAGAATAACTTTTGTCACCTACTCATTCAACACTCACTTGCCCCCCCCCCCCCCGCCCCGGCTCGCATGGGCCAACACCTACTCTGTGCCTGACACTATCTGAGAGAAAGGAATATGTAAATGTCCCAGCAGGTGACAAATATCAAGTTCTTCCCATCTGGACAGTTCTTGAATGTCTGTAGAGGGGTTTAGACCTATACGATCTCATGAAGCCACATGACAACTTTCAGGGGCGGGCAGAGCAGCATTTTTAAGATGGGGGCTCAGGGTGGGCATTACTTATCCAAGGCCCCTGTCAGGGGGTAGCAAGGTAGGGCTCAGCCCTGAATCCCTTACCTCCTGCTCTAGGCCCACCATGGCACCCATCTCTGAATTCCCAGGCCCAGGCGGACTGGGCCCCTCAGGGTGCCAGGCTGACCTCAGCGTGAGCACACACATAGAGGACAGGAGGACTAGGGGGTGAGGCAACATCATCCAGTCTAGCAGCCTGGCTGGTAGTCCTGGCGGCACAGCCTCCTTGCTCCGGGCCCTCCCCTTCTGGGCCCCAGGCTTCCCCTCAAAAGGCTGGGAGGGCTGCAGTAAGCATACTGTTGGTCCTCATGGGCCAGCATCTGGCTTGGCCAAGTATCCCTCTGTTGTCCACAGCCAGAGAGGACTCAGGCATATCAACACCGCCCGTGCCCCAGCTGGGTCCCAGGTAAGCCAGCGCCTTGTGGATGGGAAGGACGAGAGGAATGAGAAGGGGCAGGACCCCGATCCAGCTATACTGGGCTTGCTATCTCACCCTGCTGGGCAGGGCTCATCCACCCATTTCACAGATGAGGAGAGTTAAGTTCAGAGGGCTGACCCTAGGCTGGCGGCATCCAGGGCCCGTGGCTGGGGTCCCCAGCAGAGATCAGGAAGCCACCAAGCCCCGCAGTTCTGACACCCTGGAGGCCCACAGATGCGATGCTCCTGGCCACCATGGGCTCAACCCAGAGGGGCTGGGGAGCACTTTGCTGAAATAGGAGAGTGAGAAAAACGCAAGCAACTCAGATGATTCAAGTAACCTTAGAAACTAGGAGGTGGGCGGAAGTGGGTGGCATTTCTGGTGGATTTCATCTCACTTCCTAGAAGGATGCGTCACCAGCTTTTGCTTAGTCAGTGCTCACACGACTGTCAAGCTGGTGGCAGCAGGGTGGCACCTCCTGGCTCGCTTGTCCCTGGAGCCCTCACAGGCTGACAGGTGGGGGCCGTCCACCTGTCAAGGGAGGGAACTTTTCCATTTCACAGATGGGGAAACTGAGGCCGGGGAGGGGGAAGCGGGTTGGTTCAGGGACACACAGTAGGGATCTAAGTCTTCAAACTCCTTTACCAAGAGTTTAATTTTTCTATTTGGGGAGACAGGAAAGGAGAAACCCTCTGGAGCTTTAAAAGGGGAAAAAAAAAAAAAAAAAAAGGGAGAAAAAAGAACTCACAGCCGAACAGAATTGCAGCAAGGCCCGCAGCCAGCCCAAAGAGGTTTCCAAAATTCTGTGCAGTCTGAATTTTTGCAGGCTGAAGGGTCACGCGATTTCCTTTGCAGAAGGCAGAGTTGAAAAAGTATGACTGAGGGTGAAGGGGGAGGAGGGACATGTCCACGAGACTAGAAGTCATGAGCTTCAGCCTGGCTGCCCCAGTGACTTGCTGGGTGACCACAGACAGATCCTTTGCCCTCTCTGGGCCTCAGTTTACCCTTATTTATTTGCCAAGCCTTGTTCTAATGCACTTAAGTGATGTCAGTCATCTCATTCCTCACAGTACTTTATCATCTCTACTTACAGAAGGGGGTAACTGAGGCATAAGAAGATCAGGCCCGCTGTGCTGGTGGAAGGGCTGGGATCTGGAGCTAGGTGGTGAGTTCCAGAGCCCACACTCCCAACCACAAGGCCCTCTAGCCTGCTGTGTGCTCATCTCCAGCGACCATCCTACTTTCAGGGGCTTTGCACCTGGGGCTTGGCTGCCAGCAGGCCTGTTTCTGGAGACACTGGGCCATCCTCCTCAATCTCGGCTACCACACTGCGCTGTTGTCTTTTCTGTGACCTCTGACTTCTGTTGGCTCAGCAGCCTTGACAGCCACAGCCTGGGGCCTCGGGAGGCTCCCAGGTCACCGTGGCCATCGACCCACCTCTTTGAGCCTCCCTGGGTGCCGGGAGTCCGAGCGGGAGTGGACGGCCCCGCTCTGATGTCCATTTTGGAGTTTTCCACGCAGGTCGGCCTCTGGGACCGCAGGAGGGAGATTGCCATTCAGGCGTCCAAGAAAGAGGGGAAAAAACATCTATTCATAGCCAGACAGAGACCGCTCTGTGGAAACGATGCTACCAACGCGACAGGCAGACCAGCTGTGTAAGAGATTCCCGAAAAGCCTGACCTGGGAACATCCACGTAGAAGGCTCTAAGGCTTGGGTGGCCACCAAGCTTATAAAATATGCCTGCATGCTCAACTGTGAAATTCCTGAGGGAATAAGGTTCTGACCCAAAACCTGTCTTCCAAAACAAAATTCTTCAGGCAACAGACATTTTTTGGCTTAAGCAAGCAGGCTGCGGATCGGTTTCGCCCCCATCTCTAGAGTAAGGAATACTCATGCCAAGAAGAACAGCCACCGTATCATGTGCCCCTGCCCCAGGCAACACACTGTGCCCAAGACTTGGGTCCACTTGTTCGTTCCCACGAGGAATTACTGTCTCCATTTTGCAGATCAGGAGACTAAGGCTCAGAGAGGTGCAAGTTTGCCCAGCTGGGAGATAACAGATGGGAAGGGTTGAAATCCGGCGCCAGCCTGGAGCATAGAAAGCGGGGGACGGACCCCAGCAGAACCTGCTGTATGCATCCTCAGGAGGAGCCCTGGCCAGACACAAGGTGCAGAGAGAGAGAGCTGTGTGTGGGGGGGGTGGGGGGGGCAGGTGCACACATTCTTCCCTCCACCGGCCTGGGGAGAATTCCCACAGAGGGACAGGTGGGGAAGGGTTGGCCTGACTACAGTTAAAATAACCCTTGAGGCTGCCTCGGTCCTGCCTTTTCAAAGACACCGGAATCCATTAACTGGGAACGTTGTGCTAAGCACCCAGAAAATCCCCCATGCTCTGTGCTTCTTGTGCTCCGTGCGTATGCTCTGCGCATAGTGTGGCCACTTGGCACACGTATGTCGTTGTTGCCACGCTCCCGCGCTGTTCCTGGGAGCAGGAGGAACGCTGAAGCCACTCATTTAAAAGTGCATGTCTCACCAGAGACTTCAGAAAGGCCCCAGGGAACCCACCGGTCCACATCCTATAGCTCAGAGACAGGAAACCGAGGACCGAAGCAGAGAAGTGATGTGTCCAAGGACATTCAATCGTCTGTTCAGTCCATTTTCAAACACATACTCAGACCAGCCTCTGTCCTCAATGGGGCTCCTCGTGTAGAGATAGGAGTCTCAGAGCAGAACCTACAACCCAGCGTGATCGCTGCTTTGTACGCCCAGGGTGTGGAAACACAGCGAAAGCGATGTGTAAGCTGTCTGGCCCGTCTCAGAACAGGAAGCCGCTCTGAGCAGAGGAGCAGGGCGAGGGCACGCCAGGCAGGGGGTACGGCAGATGCAGAGGCCTGAAGGCTGGCACACCCAGCAATCACTTGCGGGGCAGAGGCCCAAACGACAGCAGCGGCCTCAGGTCTACGGCAGAGAGGGAGTTTTGGCAGCACGACGAGGGGCGGCGAGCATCTGCACACAGGGCTGGTAAGGGCTGCCAAGCCAGACACCCCTTCCAGTGTTCTTCTACACACCACTCTGCCTCCCATGGTGCCAAGCCCAGGGCTAATTTTACTGAACGCATCATGCGAGGAAGCAGAGCCCCAGATGCGGTTCCAAAGCTACCTGCACCGCACTTGACCTCCCCACGCCTGCCCCGGTCAGCTCAGGTAACTGTCGACACACAGAAGGAAGGAAATGCCTATACCACCTCCCTCTCGAGGGACTACGCTGGGACCCTGTCTCATGAGTGCTGTGAAGTTTACATTCCAGGCTCCAAGATACTCTCTCTTATCTCGCTTGTATTTATTGAGCACCTACTCTGCGCCAGGCTCCGTGCTAGGCACTGGAAGGATTCACAAAAGCGCGTGACAACCTCTAAGCCCCACAGCCGTCCCCTCATCTTTCCGGGCTAGAATCACTACTCCGATTTCACAGGAGGGGAGCCGCGGGGCTCAGAGAGGCCCTGGGACTTGCTTGAGCAAGATCACTGGCTAGGAGGTGTCAGGGCTGGGATGCTAACCCAGAAACATCTGACCTTTTTGCCAAAATAGATAAGGGTCCCTGGAGGAAGAGAAGAGCCTAGATCCTTCCTTCCTGCCACACAGGCAGGCAGCCCTTTATCCACAGAGTAGCGGACGCTGTGCCGCGGTACCGCCCAGAACTGCGGGGCCCTGTCGTTCCCGGGAGGGGCCCCACTCCGGGCAGGAGCACAGCCAGGGCTGGTGGCTGGTGTTGAGCACTGAGGGGCTCTGGCTTCTGGGGAGTCCTAGCCGGTGCCACCAAAAGACTAAATGCTGATGGCCTGTCTTTCAAAAGGCTCAAGTGGGCCGATCCCCTCATCTCTGGCACCTGCATTAAAGGATAGAAACAAGTCTAGGAGGCAGAGCAAAGGCTCTGGAGCCAGAGTGTAGGGTGGCCAGGTCACCTCCCCTGAGTCAAACGACCTGGCCCTGGCCGGGGTGACGGCTCTCCCACCCTGGACCTGGGTCCTTGTGTGCATCTGTCTCCTGCAGCAGGAATGTCAGCGGGGACCTTGCGACCACAGCAGTCCCTCTTGGGAACCCTGTTTTAACTCAAACAGCTGCAGACACTCCAAAGTACTAACACTTGGCCATGCCTGATGCAGACGGGCCTTCCTCCTCCGCCCCAACCCCCGCCCAGGTCGCCGTCCCCGTGTCCCCACAAAGCTCATGTCTACTTGGAACCTGGGATTGTGGCCTTATTTGGGAATCGGCTCTCGGCAGATGTAATCAAGTGAAGATGAGATCACGCAGGATTCGGGTGACCCGAATCTAATGACTGGTGTCTTCCTAAGAAGAGAAGACACACGGGGAGAAGGCCATGCGATGACAGAGGCAGAGACTGGAGTCCTGCGTTTACAAACGGAGGGACGCCAAGCCTTGCCGGTGGCCGCCAGAAGCAAGGAAAGAGACGTGAAGCACGCCCTCCCTCAGAGCCTCCAGAAGGAACCGACCCTGCCGACACCTTGATTTTAGACTTGTGGCTCCAGGAGTGTGAGAGAATAAACCGCTGTCGTAAGCCACCCGGTTTGTGGAAACGAACACGCTCCCACCCCACCCCACCCCGCCCCGGGCGTGGCCAGCGCGCACACACCCCCAGCGCCCCGGGCACTGACTGCAGGCTTCTTCGAAGGCTCCAGGCTCAACTTGGGCTTCTCGTGCTGCAGAGGAAGTAAACCAGCGGTTCCCAGGTCTGGAGATTTCACAGGCCTGTAATGTTTCCCCTAAATTCCGAAGATGGATATAAGGCCGCCAACTTTTTCTGGCATCTACAGTAAAATTTCCATCTATTATCACCATCCTGCATAAAAGAGGACACCTGATGTAAGAAAGGCCTGTCCTTAAATTTTCTCATTTCACCATGGACGGGTAAGGGTTTCACATAGCCCTGGGCCTGGCCTGGATCTGGCATTCGGGAACCAGCAAACTCAAGCTACAGTGCTCTGCTGGGTGATTTGGTTTTTTGTTTGTTTGTTTGTTTGTTTGTTTTCCCCAGTCCTGGCCGAGGAGAAGTGAGGCTGGCCTCCCCCACGCTCCCAGGCGTACAAGAAAGGTTTTCTCCCTCTCAGAAATGTGCCCAGTCTATTCTAGTTAACCTGTGAGTAATTGCAGCTAATCCCCTCCGAGAGCTGGGTGATCTCCCCGCCCCAGGGAGGACGCCTTCCAGGCCAGTCAATGAGGGAGGGTCACCAGGAAAAGAAAATACAAGGGAAAAGCAGGGCAAGGAGACAGAAGCACAGACCCTTCTCTTGAAAAGGAAACCAAATCGTGAAATGACTCGATGTGCAGACATCACGGGCCGGGTGACTCCGGCTCTCTTCAAAAACACCTCGTAAACCCGCGCCCGGCCTTGGAGGGAACGGCCAGATGCCAGGCGCACCCACCAGAAGTCCGTGGCCCTGGGCACATGAAGGTCAGCCCCGCGTCACCCCCACGTCTGCCACGTGGTAACCAGTGAGGTGTGCTGGGAGAGCCGTCCAGGGGACAAAACTCTGCCTGAGCGTGAGGAAGGCTCCTTTTCCAGTAACTCAGGAGCGCCGATCCCCCCTCAGAGGAAGCCCCAGACACTGGAGAAACTTCTGCCTGGAGCGCTAGGGTTAATGGCCGTGCCGGGGCGGCCTCGCCGGGACAGTCTCGGGCACCGGGCGGCCAACCTCAGACGGACGGTAAGGTCTGATGCTGTCGCTTTCCGGGCCGGAGTCCATCTCTCCCTCCCTCCCATTCTGTACACTCAGGCCAGGGGCAGGGTGGGCCCCAGTTCTCAGGAAGCCAGGAAACACACTCTTTTCTGGGCGAAAGGCCCAGATTCCTTGAGCAGTCACAGGACACGCTTTTTCAGAGCTGATCCAAAGCCACAGGCGCGGACTAGAAGTTTCTTTGGGCAGTGTGAACCTTCGGGGACCCAGACAGGCGCACCTGGAGCTCCGGGCTGAGAGCCGGTCTGTGAGCGAAGCCCCCTGCTGGCACCGGACGGGCCTGGGGCTCTGCCTGCTGCCTCGGTTTCCTCTTCACCCCGTCGTCAGTCCTCAGACCTTTCTCGAGAGGCTCCCAGAGCCGAGCGCTGTCCGAGGCGCAAGGCGGAGGAGGTCCTGCCCACCCCCAGAGGTGTCGAGCGGTGGAGAGGTGGATATAGACGTTGGACAGCAATAAGTGCTAGGAGGGCGATGGAGCTGAGCGGGCCGTGCAGATAAGCAGATCCGGCTTCCCACGGTCACTGTGACAATTAGTTCACACTGTGTAGCAAACTGCTTAGCACATGCCCGGCACTCGGGGAAGTCGGATCCTCCTGTCCTCCCACCGCCCAGGAGCAATGGAAGCCAGAAAGAGACGGGCTGGGGTGGCCACACGGGGACTGAGTGGGTTTGGGGCCCGATCTAGCCCGTTTCCTGGGGAACCAAGGGGCCGCCCAACCCTGGCAGACTCCCTGCTTTTTCTGCATGGGAAAGCTCTGCCTCCAACATCATGCCCCTGATAACGGATCGCAGCCACCTGCTCTCCAGCCAGCAGGTGACTGGCCTTCCTGAATTTGAATCTGGGCTCCTTCCCTTATTCGCTGGGAAACCCCGGCCAAGTTTCACTCATCTCTCTGAGCCTCGCTTTCATGATGTGAACATGGGGAGAAGACCTACCTAAAGGCTCGCTTGTTCAATGAGGTTGTGTAGGCCAAGTGCCCAGCACACAGGAGGAACCCCCCACCCCCATCTCGGCCCAGCACTAAGCGGGGGGGGGGGGGGCTCTAGAGGAGGGATCGGCCCTGGGGCAGGAGCAGGAGTGCAGACCTGGTCTGGGCAGGCCACGTCCAGCCCTGGGGGAGCTTAGCATCTAGAAGAAAAGACCAGGCCGAGGGCCCAGAGCTCTAACGGGAGTGGAAGGTCACACACATGGGCAGACCAGCCCCAAGGCTTCTCTGCTGAATGTCTTGGCCACAGTCCTCACCTCTCTGAATCCCAGTATCCCCAGCCGAAATATGGGTTCTGGTGAGGATAAAAATGAGACCCCAGATACGTGAAGTCACCCAGCCAGTATGGGACACATTTATCTCCTTACCCTCATCAGTCCATTCAACATAAAAATATCCGGGCTGCATCCCCAGCAGGTGCTAGGCCCTGCGGTGGGCAGGGGGCTGAGTCCGTTAATGCCGGGCAGAACCCCATCTGCTTTAGAACCACCTGGCTCTATGGGAGGGTGCAAAGCAGTTCCTGGGCTAGCCTAGGCTCACCCTCCTGAGAATCTTGCCTCCGTGGAAAACTTGGCCTGGACAGATCCTGGGAACAGCCAGCTTACGCGGGGGGCACACCCATGATGCCCACCACCACACACCAAACCCGAGGCTGTGAGCCTCCCCCTCACTGCATGGCTAACGTCAGCTGCCAGACGGGCCGACTCCCGGTGGGCAGGGGAAGCTCGGATCCCAGCCCACCCCCCCAACACACACAGACATACATTAGAACTCAGAGCTGGTCGCTTTCACGGCTTTGCCTCTGACTTCGCCAGTTCAATCGATCAATCAGTTGATCAAGGGAGAATCAGAACTCAATCACAGTGACAACACAATTCAATCCCTGGGAAGTGCGTTAGAACCAGGGCTCCTGCAGATTAGTGAGATGGCCTGGAAATTGGGAAATGAAGGTATTTGGCGACAGACACCTTGAACAGGCCAGGCCTCGGCCGATGCACTCCCATTAACTCTGATTTCTCTCGTCCCCAGCAATCAAAACAGCTTCTCTGATAGGGAGGACAGAAATGACAAGTAGAAATCGGATTTAGGGAAAATAACACATGCATGGCACCCTCCCCGCCTTCCCAAAGCAACGCTGCGAGCTTTACATATTTTATCATTTATTCTCACGTTGTCCCCAGCAAGTCGTAGGCGCGTTGGCCTTGCTTTTCACAAGAAAGCCGTGAGGGAGGCTGGGGTTCAGAAGTGAGGGGCCTCCCGCCAGACACCCAGCAGGAAGGGCTAGGGCGGGGGTGGGAGAGTTGGGGGGTGGGGTGTAGAGCCAAAGGTCCTTTCTGGTGAAACTGTGGCCTCAGGCAGCTGAGAGGCTCCAAGACGGTTCACACCATGACACGTCCACACTGCTGCCTCCTCACCAGCCTCCCAGTCTCACCACCACCCTCACCAAACCGTTTTCCATACAAGCCACCAGAAACACGGCCCCTCCCGTATCAGACTTCAAAGCTTCCAGATCAAGCCATCACTCCCAGAGCTCAGTATCCAAGGCCACCTTACCTGCCTGACCCCAATCCCAGGTGACACCTGTCACCAACCACATCAGCTCCAGAGAGCCTCTTGTGGGGTCCTGATGCTAGCATGTGTAAACCCCTGATGGACACTCTGATGAAAAAGTACTCATAGCAATAAGAGGAGGAGCTGCTTTTAAAAAGATAGCGGATAATTCTATACAAAGAATAACCCTATTAAGAGAACTGGCACTGGTGAAGGAGGTGCTGGGCATGGGGTGGGGAGCCTCTAGCCTTGGCAAGGTGGAAGGTCTAGACTCAGGACTTTCCCCTCGGAACACACCCCATGACAGGGCCACTGGGCAGTCAGGGGATGCTTCAATACGCTGCTGGAAGTCAGTGTTGCTTTGGGATTCTTCCTGCTTTCCCTCCTGCTGTTAGGCCCACCCTATGGCTTCTGTGGCCTTGGCCTCACCCCAAAGCCAGGTATCGAGGGCCAACCAAGGAGACTCAAAGGGCAGAGAGCTCATGGTCCCTTCCTTTACCGATGGGGACAGAGAGACTGGGCCCACCCCGCGCCACCCCCCAGTTGGCCATCAGGAAATCACTCCCGACATCCTGACGCAGTTCAAGCCAAGGCAGAAACATTCTTTCTAACTGCAGCCCCACCTTCTTTGCTCCCTGACACGGGGGTCTCCAGGTAGAATCCCAGATTGCCGACCCCAGGCCCCATCGCCTGTGTGGTCCGCTCTCCTGTGAGAGGCGTCAGGCACTTCCCGCCTGGGACTGTGAGCAGGAAGCAGGGCTGGACCCGCCCCGAGGCCCCTTTCCTCCGGGGCCCAGGCCCTTCAGACCCAAAGAACCATCCATTTGTGAGAGTTTGGTTTTTCTCTTTTTCCTTCCTTTCCCCTCTAAGCAAAACTGCCTGGCGACCTCTCCTGCCTCTGTCCCCAAGGCAGTTCCAAGGGGCCCATCTCGTCCTTGCAGAAGTGATGGCGGTAATTCTGTTAATGGGAAGCAAGACGGATGGTCCGCGGTGCCCAAAGTGCAGGAGGCAAGCCGAATCGGGCCGCCCCCGGGGTGGGGAAGGAAAGTGTTGCCAGAACACACCCTCCTTTGGGGCCTTATTAGGTCTTGAAAGAGCTGCCGCACTCGCTAAAACCTGCTTTTGCCAGCAGAAGCCTCATTTTACAAATATACAACAACAACAACAACCCGTAAATGGGAAGAAAACCCTGAAGATTAGGCTCCCCTGTTACAGCGAGGCGGCGTGCCCGCTCAGAGCTGAAGTCTTTAGCCTCGTCAACTCTGGGTTTAAATAAATAGGTCTGATGGCCAGCTCACCATTTTGTGAACAAGGAACACGCGGTTTCTTTGCTGCTTAAGGACTGCTTGCTGACAGTGGGATGGGACAGCTCTGGAAACATTTTCTTTTAAACAGTTTGTCTGCGCCGCACCCCCCCCCCCCCGCCATGTCAGGAAACCCTATCGCCTGGGTGTCAGTCCGGGGAGGAACCCTTGGCCAGTCCCTTCCCCGGTCCCATGCCCACAGGCCCTCACCGCCGAGAATCAGGGGCATCTCAAAAGCAATTTCACTGTGGAAAGGGCGTCCGTTTCCAAAATTACGCAAAAGGCTCCCCCCCTCTCCAATTTAGAGTCGAGCCACTGAATTGTTCTTTGAGCTTCGGATGGTCCAAGGACAAAATGAGGGTGGACGGTGAAGCTGGCCTGAGATAGCCGTGGTTGATGACAGGCTGTCCGGGGCTGTGTGACCTTGCAAGCTGTGGAAACTCTCTGGGCCTCAGCGTCCTCATACCTACCATGGAGCTAACCTTACCCGCTCACAGCCCTGGAGGAAAGACCTCCAGACCAATCTGAGCATTCCTCTCCACCGCACCCTCCCGCAGCGCCCAGCACTGCCCAGACACATAGTAGGTGCTTGCTGAGCATCTGCTCCTTTGAGCAGAACAGAAGCAGAATGGCTTCTTTTGATGCCTGGAAACACAAAAACATCCATCCACACTAGGACAGAATGGTTTAGGGTGTGTGTGCTCTGGGAGCTGAAGGCCTGGGTTCGAATCCTGACTCAGTCACAGACCCACTGTGTGCCCTTGGGCCACCGACTCAGCTTCACTCAGCCTCGCTTTCCTTGTCTGTAAAATGGGACTAAAGAACCTGCCTCACAGGGTCACCAGGTGGAGTCAGTGCAAGAATACGTGGCCAGGACCTGCCCACGTTGGCCCTGAGAAGGAGCAGTTCAAAGTCTTGGGGGAGCCTGAGGGAAGGTTCCCACATTCCAGCTGGGAAAACCACTTTGTCAAAGACAGTTGAGGCAAAGCAAGCCCCACGGTGCCACCGGGGAGCTGGGATCTAGAACAGGCATCATGTGAACTCTCAGGAGGCTGTGGGAGTATCACCCCAGGAGGGAGCCCCACACCCCAACTCCCTTGCGTTTGTCTCCAACACTCGGACCAGTAACACTGGACATACTCTACTCCTGTCTTGTTTATGCCGGCTCTCCCCAGCCAGAAGGCCAGCTCCGGTTTGCCTCTTCTGTTCATTATGCCTCTTAGAACCGTGCCTGGCTGTGCTGGATCAATGAAGGACCAAACAGAGCAAGCAAGGGAAGAGTCTCAGGGGGCAGCTCTGGGCTGCGTGCGGAGAGGAGCACCTGAGGGCCACAGGTGCCACCAACCTGCAGTCCTCACCCCACACGGTGTCGTTAATTGTCAGTACGATAACAGGTACCCATTGCTGAATGGCTGCTAAGCGCGTGCTTCCCTCACCGGGTCATGAAAACTCCCCCAGAGACAGGAACTGAGACTTCCCCCTCGCTTTGCAAGGGAGAAAACTGAGGCCCCCAGTGGGAAGCAACAAGCCAAGGAGAGCAATGAGCAGAAGGTAAGGGGCGTGGCTGGCATGCAGGGTGTCCAGGTTAACCCACCACCTCCTCCCTCCATACCTCGGCCTGAGAACAGCCACAGGGCTGGCTGGTCTGGGGAGGGGTAGGGGGGAGCTGCAGCTAGAGCCTCGGGACCTGCTCCCTGCCAAGGAGGGTGTTTGCTCCGAGGCAGGGGCCGACAAGCAGCAGCGGCTAAGGTCTGGCTCCTGGCCCGTCCCCACTCACGTGCAACGGATAGAGTCAGAAGGCTCAGCCAGCCAGTGGCCCCAGCACTGGCTTTGGGCGAGGCCTGGGTTCAGTTTCCAAACCATGTGGCTTATGGCTTTGGGCTGGTGGCTTCAATCTCTGAACCTCAGTTATCCTCATCTGAAAAATGGGGCCAGTCCAAAGTTGTTGTGGGGATTGACGAAGGCAACCCGGATAAAGCACTTGGCCACATTGCTGGCACAGAGTAGGTCCTAAATAATAGTTAACTTTCCTGAGTCTCCCTCATTCATGTTTTCGAGAGTAACCAGATGTCCGCATCCTGTGGCTGCCAGCCCACCCGCCCCAACCCCGGCCCCGGTTCAGAGCTAGGAACAGCGTGGGAAGCTGGTGGAATCTGAGCTCCCCGCCCTCTCTGATCCCCAGGGCACCACCTGCTTAGCGTTCTTCCCGAGTGAGTGGGTCAGCAACCTCATCATTTGATTTCTGACCCTAGTCACCCAAGGACAAGAAGTCAGAAGGGATTGGTCTGTCGCAATAACATCAGGCAACTACGTGAAGGATGAAATCGGGGGGCGGGGGGCATTTCCAAGGAGACCCACGTCCACGGTGTGTCCTTGGCAAGAGAGGCCCGGGGTGAGGAGGGAGACCAGACAGCATTCACAGCCCAGGCTGGTGGTCTGCAGAGAGTACCTCACAGTGGAACTTTCCCCCAAGTAAGATCTGGCCCTAAGCTCTCTGCAATGTGCGCACTGGTGGGAAGAGCCTACAGCCCTAATCAGGGCCAGCTTCGCGGGCATGTGACCAGTGCGGTTTCGTCTCGCCCTGCCCTGCCCTCCAGAGGGAGCCCCGTGCTTGGGGCGTCATGCTCTTGTGTCCACTGTCTTAAAGCCTTCACTTCATCTTTGAATTTGTGCCGTCTAAGTGAAGTCCGGTGGGACGATGATGCATGTGCTGGGCGCTTGGAGCCTGAGCTCATGGGTGGTCCTGTTCCTGACCCCCTACTCCAGTGACCTCTGCCACCCTCCACCCTTGGCGGGGGCCTGGGTACACTCACGGGGGCAAGTGCGCCCCAGGGTAACTGCGCAGGTCTGTACTCGCCCCGTGAGTGTCCCTGTGCCCAAGGCAGCATGGCATTCAATCGCGAAGAAAAGCCACCATGACAGGTAGAAAGAGATGGCAAAGGAAAAAGCTTTTTCCTCTTTTTAAACAAGAGGACCTGCATTTTTATTTTGTGCTGCGCCGCACAAATCACGTAGCCGGCCCTACTTTCTGTTTATATGACCTTCTGACCCCCATCCCCTGGCTTGGAGGCCCCAGGGGACATCCCTAGGCCTCTGCAGAACTAGAAGGCACCATGTGGTCTGAGACGGTCACTGGCCGAAAAGCTTCTCAGAACTCAGCCCTCCCCTCACCCCTGTCCACGGAGCTTCTTTTTTGAATCCCTACTGCTGCTCACTTATTGTCATCTCGTGGACCAGGCCCCATTCCTGGTGCTGGGGACGTGCTGATCGGTGGGACACTGAGCAGTGATGAAACAGGCAGGACTGACGGCGGTGGCGGCACAGCCAGTGGGGGGAGGCTGACCCAGCAGAGCCTCCGGGAGGGCGTGGAAGGAACGGCTCCCCGCACGGAGGGAGTGGGAGTCGGCAGGAGCCCCTCATCTGTAAGGCGGAGACACGGGGGCTTCCTTGCAGGGCTGTCGGAGGCTGGGGGGCTACCACGTCTGAGCTCTGCGGTGTCACACGGCAGGGAGGAGGGAAGGCGCTCGGAAAGGCCGGGGCCCCGGGCACTAACTCAGGGACTGTCTGCAGACAGCTCCCCGAACAACCACAAAACCAGCAGCGAAAAGAATGGCCGAGGGGCGGAAGTGCCACTTCCAGAGCCCCCACCACGTGCCGGGCATGTGGCGTGGTCCTGGGTTAGAGACTTGTTCCTGTGGTTTCTATGCCTACCCGACATTTCACAGATGCCGCCTTTCTTTCTGTGATTTACAAAGTCCAGTTAGTACCGGGTGGCGGCAGCAGCTCTTCCAATAGGACTGGTCATGGATCGAGCAGAACACACAGTGAATACGAGCTCAGACTGCAGCCAACCCAGGTTTGACCCTGGGCCACCCCAGCTGTGGGGTCTAGGGCAGATCTGACCTGCCCTGGGCCTCAGTGTCCCCTCTGTCACTTGGGATCATTAAGAGTCGCATCCTCGCAGGGTGGATGTGAGGATTAGATGAAATGACATTGGTCAAGGGCACGGCCCGTTGCTATTGTCCTGTAACCCCAAAACCTCAAATCCAAAACCTGAGTGTCGTGTGGCACTTCCCAGGATCGCGTGGGTCTGCTCCCTCCTTTCTAGCATCTGCCCCGACTCTCCTCCAAGACTACTCTCTCCCCCCATTGTCATGGCGCATCAGTCCATAAATATTTAAACAACATGTCATCAGATTATTATAACATATGATCTATAGCACTGATGTGCTGCAGTTCTGCGCATTTGGGCTTCGCTTTCAGAATATCGAAACATAAAATATTTATGTATTTAGCCAACCACGAGATCTCACATTCTGTCTCAAAATGCTGGGTGGCGGCAAGACGCGGAGCTGAGACGCAACGTGTGAAGGGGATGCCTTGTTCTCACGTCGGTTCCTGGGGCATCTGGATTGTTTCTGGTTCATTCCAGGGCCTGTGAACGGTGGCTGGCTGGGTTTGCCACAGCATGCAGAGGGCCGGGACCAAAAGACGCCATCAAAATGCAGTGAGAGTTCAAACCACAAGTACTGTGTCATTTTCATTTGGCATCTCCATGGGCCTGCGCATAGTAGGTGCTCAGTAAACGTGCACAGGGAAATGAATTCACCTGTAGCCCACAGCACCACCCGATGGGCTGGCACCCAGTGAGGATTCAGTAATACCTGCTCTTCTGTTTCATTCCATCCCCAGTGTCCAGCACCAGTCCAGGCACAGAGAAGGACCCAGCAAATGTTGCCACTGAACAGCAATGGGAGGAATAAATGCGTGACCAGATAAATCACTTAATTAGCTAATAAATTAATGAGGGATAATGACTCCCTGTCTGCTGGTCCAGATTACACAGTGTGAGACCTTCCTCCTGAGAAATAAAGGCTCTCCAGTAACCCGTAGTGGATAGGCAAAGGGGTTTTTCTGGGTAATTAAATATCTCGATTGCTAACATTAGCACATCACAGTGACCATATGTCCCAGAATTTTCAGCACTGTGCAATTTCAAAGATGCCGCCCATAAGCCATTCGAGCATCCAGGAACTTCTTACATACTAGCAACCAAACAAGCATCTTCCAAACAGCCTCTCCTGTCCCCAAATGTCACTAAAATGCTTTTACAGACCACTGCCCTTTTGAGAGTTTGGAAATTGTGGTCATCACGTGCCTAACCGATAGATGGGTGATATCTGAAGGCCTGGGATGTCATAAAAGCATGTGCAAACAAAAGTTGTTAGCTTGGAGTAAAAGTATGTTCTTTGCATAGTTCCCAAATGCTGTGCTGTCACCATCAAGAGTGGGCAGCCCTCATCCTTGTCCTCAGCCTCTGCACGGACAAATATCCAGTCCTCATTTCCTCTTGGGTGAGCTGAGAAGGCTGGCATTTAAAACAAACACAAAAAGCTGCTAAAATTCCTAGGGGAGATGAACAAAGGAAATGCACACACACTGACTCAGGCACACCAAGTCCACACTTGAGATCCTGCTGTAACTAATTCCGGCTGGACTCCGCAGGACCTGCCAAACGTATGGGTGGGCTCCCTGTCCCTGGCTCCCTGTCTGTCTGCCATGTGGTCCTCAATGGTCCTGCCATCTGGGCACCCACCCCCCTGGAGGCCCGCCAAGGCCACACCAGCTAGGGAATACCTGCCCCTTTCAACCCACAACTCCCCATTTTCTGGGCGGGGTAGTCTCTGGAGTCACTTGGGAGAGTTAAACACCTCCCTTTCCCTAAGCAACCCTCAAAAGATTCGCCCTCTAAAAAAAATAGTATACTTGATAGAAAGTGTAGCTTGAAGACACGCACCCACCCATTCCAACCCAAAGCCACTGCTTTACAGGCATCAGGAGCCCCCTCCGCAGGAAAGAAGCAAAGGAAGAGACCTTGATAACGCTCGGAGGTATAAGCCCTTCTATAAGTGTAAGCTCCTCCCCTGGAATAATTTGAGCCTTTATCTAAGAAACCTTCCCTGGACAGAGGCGGGTCAGTTGGGCACAACTCAGCCTTTCACTGCCCACTGGGACGGGCAAAGTTTGCTAACAAATTCAGTAAGTCCACATAAACATTCCTCAAGGATCCTGCCACTTGCCCACTTGAAACTTTCCGTTCATTCAGTAAGTATTAACTAAGCACCTACCATGTGCCAGGCACCGTGCTGGGCACCGGGGACCCAGTGGCAGTCCGCGGACCAAATCTCATCCTCACGGAGCTTACGTTCTAGTCCGGGAGGGAGACAACCTACGGAATCAGGAAGGGGGAAGGGTCCTGAAGAAAAGTAAGGCCAAGCCAGGGAATGGGGAGTGAAGGAGTGAGGGACAGATTTCAATAGGATGGGGATAACAGGGCCTCTTTGGAGAAGTGACTTTTGTGGCGTCCTGAATGAAGGCTGGGGGCAAGTCATGGGAACACTGGGGGGAAAAGGATTTCAGGAAGAGGGAACAGTGGGGAGTATATGCTTGAGGAACAGTAAGGAGGCCACATGGCTGGAGCGGAGTGAGCAAGAGAAAGATGGTTTAGGAGTGGGGTGCCGAGGTAGCAGGAGCCCCTCTGCTCTTGCAAGAAAGACCAAATCTCCCCCAGATCCCCACAGGCCTGGGCAGCCTCTTCACCCACCATTTGCTCCTTGGTAGGGCCTGTTCCTTCCAGCTGCCTGGGAGGCCCTCTCCCAGGCCCTGCGCCTGGGCACCAACTCACAGCCCATACGACAGGCATTTCCAGATGGCAGCCTCTGTCCTCTGACCCTATGGACCAGACCCCAATGCTGCGGCAATTAATTAAGCACCATACATCCTAGAGTCTCTGTGTCTGTTTCTTTGTCGGTAAAATGGGCATAATGATACCTGCATCGGAGAATTGCCGGGAGGATGAAGGGAGCTAATCCACGGGAAGGGTTAGAACGGAATGTAACACACAGTAGGTGCCGGGTACAAAGAATCCACCGAAGGGGTCAAAAACTGAGGAAGGGGCAGAAGTTTCTGGCTTCACACTGCTGGGGGGCTGCCCACAGCCTAGGACCCCATTCTCGCCCCCAACTCCTCATCCCGCAGCCCCACCCACCCACTCACCCTGCGGTCCACCGGCCCTTCACCCCAGCCCTCTCGGACCTCCAGACCTCCCAACACCCAGCCTGCTCAGAGGCCCCTCCCTCCTGGAAAGCCCTCCTGCTACCCCAGGGAGTGAGTCCCAGGAGATGCCAACTGCAAGCACCCGCAGGGGTTCATGACACAACTCCTGTCCTCCCCAGGTGGTGAGAGGTGCGGGGTGGGGCCGTGAGAGGGTCTCCGGGCCAGCTCCCAGAATAACACCTGACCCACAACGCTGGGAGGTATTTCTCCAACAAATGAGTGAACGGACGGCCGCACACCAGCCGGCGCAGGCGGATCTCGTTAACCAAACAGAGTCCACTCCACCTACACGACTATGGACGGGTCTGCGTTTCTGCATCGGACTCTTTGCACACGGCCCAGGCCCACGCACCATGACCAGAGCCTTGGCCTGACAGGTGGGGAAGTGTTCTGATCAGCCACAACCTTGGAAGCTGGTCACTACCTCCCTGGGCCTCAGTCTCCCCATCTGTAAAATGAGAGGCTTTCGTGCCTGTATTTTGAAGCATCAGAACCTTGTAAAAAATTTTCCACATGACATAAAATTAACCATTTTAAAGTGAACAACTCAGTGTCGTTTAGCACATTCACCACCTCTCTGGTTCCGAAACATTTTCATCACTCCAAAGGAAACCCCACACCCATTGAGTGGTTGCTCCTCATGCCTCCTCCCTCAGCCCCTGTTAACCACCAACCTGCTTTCTGTCTCCACAGACTTACAGATTATGGATATTTCATATAAGAAACTTTTCTTAAAATGACTCCCATGCAAACCCTCCTTCTAGAAAACACATAACAGGGTTAGTGCTGTGGCAAGACAGGGTTAGGTCTGCCCAGCCCCCAGCTAGCATCCCTCACCCTCGGTGACCTTCCAGGGAATGCTTTCATTCCAGGCCCCTTCCTTTTGACAATTCTAGTCCTAAAGTTGGGTTTCTAAGGTGAATCACCCCAGCCCCCAAATAGTGTCCAAGAATCAAGGGCCTCGAGCCTGGGGCTAGTGGCCCATTTTCCAGGTGAGGGAGTAGAGGTGCTGGATTCAAAGGTGGCTCCAGCGCCTGCTGATGCTCCCCACTCACCACACACACCGTGGTGGGGTCTCAGGTGGGAAGAGCTGGCCAAATGCCCACAGAAGTGGCCTCCGGAAGGGGAGCCGCCTCCGTGGGACCTCGCCTCTCCCTCAGGGACAACAAGCCAGCCGGCCAGAACCCCACACAAACGTGCAGGGATGCCCCCAGGCCTCGCTGTGCAGACCCTCCAGGAGGATTCTGCTTGCTCGCTTTTCACCGAGAACTACCTGCCCCCAGGCCCAGGTCTGCAACAGCCGCTTCTGTCAGCACAGACCTCTGATGGGGCCCCGACGCTGTGTAAATAATTAACAAAACATCTGCCTTGCTTAATAACACACTGTGGCTGTCACCGCTCTCCGGGCCTCCCGAGACCCTCCAACTCCAAGAGGAGGCGTCAAAACCTGAGAAGGCTCCCTTTCCGAGCCTCCTGGGGCGCGGGTGGAGGGGAGCACAAAATACTGACTTCCAAACATTTTCCTGAGCCGCCCAGAGCGCCCTGACTTAAGTCCCGCCTCGTTTTACCAAACTGCCATGTCTCTTCCCCGGGCTATTTTGAGGGTCATGATCACAGGGCAGCGCTTCAGTGGCACCTGGAAGAGATCCTGACCCTGCTTTCAGCCCAATTCGGGCCTCAGTACACAGGGGCACTGAAAATGCTCTCGACAGGGAAACAACCTTCCCAGCCTGGTGACCCTGGGCAGGTCCTTAATAATCACACACTTTCTTCACCTCCCATAAAATCTCAGGCAGTGAGCATCAAGCACTTCCGGGGTGCAACCCATGTGCGGAGGGTTTTATATCCATTATCTCCTGTAGTTCTTCCCTCACACATTTGAGGTCCTAATATTGTCTGTTTTCCAGATGGGGAAACTGAGGCTTGGAGAGGTGAATGACTTGCTCGGGACGCCCCACCTCCCTCCATTTGGTGCCAAAGCTCAAGTTCTTAATGTGAATGTGGGTGGAGCCTTCCCCTCCTTGGGCCTCAGTTTCCATTCTGTAAAATGGGCATGTGGCTCTTCTCTGGATGGTGAGCCTACTGGATTTCTCAGGGGCAGCGTGGACTCAACAGAGCTGAAGGTCATTTGCAAGGTAACTGCTGCCCCTTTGCAGATCTCTTCCTGACAACTCCCAGTTTCAAAGACTTTGGGGACAACAAGGAACAAGAGAGGGCCAGCCTGGGGAGAGGGGTCATGGACAAATTCCAACGCTGCCACTCACCTGCAGCGAGGGACTCACCCCGTTCCCTCAACTACAACTTGGGGACTCTGGGGAGTTCTCCTCTAAGAGGCCAGCTCCGTTCGTCAAGGTCAAGCACTGCCCCTCCCCCAGCCTAATTTTGAAGTGTGAGGCTTAAACAACTCGAGGAAATGCAGGGCGGCAGGCTCTCAACGGCAGCTTCCCTCCCCCTTCCCTCGCAGAAATTCCTTCACACTCTATGGAATTCCTACATAAAGCCCCTTTTTCTTTTCTATGAGGTCACCATCACGCAGATGTCGAGGAGAAAGAAAGAAAGGCTCCATGTGGATCAAGGCCCTTGGAACTGAATGCATTCAGATCCCGGCTGCATCACCTTTCAGTTCTGCAGGCCCCTCACTCATCTGTCCCCCAGAGCCCAGCCAAAGCGGCCGGCTGGGTTTGGGGTGCGGTGATCCCGCTGGTGAATGCCAAGAGGCCTGGCCAGAAGACCGGGCCTTTGCCACCAGACCATCCGAGCAGTAGTCTGTGGAAAAATCCAGAATTGGAGAGAACACAGCAGAGGCTGTGTATGTGGGTCTGCTTCCACACAAGCAAGTCTGTTAGAAGGACAGATGTCAAAATGCTAGATCACACTCCACGGTCAAGTTCCCAAATTGAACGTCACAGGAAATTACACCACCAACTGATTTGCCCCAATGTCCGCTCCTGTCTGGAAGCGGAGTCTGAGAAGGCCGTTGCTTTAATTCAGTTTGGGCCAAAGGAAGGGGCTGTGAGTATGTCACCCAGCTCAGACAGGAATGGGTGAAGCCACTCACTGACCTGATTTTTTCTTTTTATAAAATAAAACATTTTCGGGGCACCTGGCTGGCTCAGTTGGTGGAGCATCTGACTCTCGATCTCGGGGTCATGAGTTCAAGCCCCACAGTGGGCAATGGGCTCACTTAAAATAAATAAATAAATAAATGGCTAAAAAAAATAAAAATAAAAAATAAAGATTTTCCCCAAAGGCCATCTTGTCACTACCCAAGCAAGAGTCAGATATAAGATGGCCAAATACCAAAAAAAACCCTGAGGATCTTTGACCAATCCTGGTCATCAACCACCCACTCGTTTTGAAGCAATTTCACAGACACCCAGGGAGAGAGCACCCCAGATGACCTCCCCACACATACTCCAGGAGCACCCCTGCTCCCTAAAGCTGCACGTTCTGGTCGCCAGCATTCTGGCAACCATCCAAAGTGATAGCCAAGGAATGGTCCGTGGTTATGTGCACACCGCTTCCGAAGAATGACATCAGCAAAAATAAATAAATAAATAAATAAATAAAGATAAAAATGGAGAAACAAGGACTATTTTTACCTCCCCAAATCACAGGCCAGACGGGAGAGAAATCCATCAATGCCAGAAATGTGGTTGAGCCTTCGCACAAGATCTATTATTTCACACCTTAAATTAACGCATCTCAAAGCAATTTGCAAATGTTCATCAATTCGCAGAGCATACTCGGAAGGGAGAAGAAATACCTTTTCCTTCCAACATCAAAGGACCCTTGCAGGGGCAACGCACACCCCCAAACCGCACCCCAGGTCCCACACTAGGTCCTCACACATTACGTTCCTTTCAAGAACCGCGTTGTAGAAACCCGTGATAAGAATGGACATGAACGAGTCAGAGAGACAGGCATGGGGCTAAAAGGGCAAGGGACAAGAAGCCTATGTAGAAATGATCCTGTTGTCAGACATTCAGAACAGGGAGTCAGGGCCCTGGAGGTAAGTCGCCATCACCGGGGGTCAGAACCCACTGGGCTCTTCCTGAGGGCAGAGCCCCAGCAGCCTTCCTCCCCACACGAGCCTGGAGATGCCAACCCGCGTTTCATCTTGGATGACTCACCAGGGTCTTCCACTCTCCCCCCTCTAAGTCCCTTGCTTGGTCTGACCCGAGAAGAGGAAGGGGATATTCTTCTCTTTTTGACAATTGTTTTGACACTTCCTTTCTGAAACCAATCTTTGGCACTTCATGAGGAAAGAAAAAAATGTGAACTGCAAACCCTTTCTGTCGGACAGTCCTGGCCCTGGGCGTGGGTCCTCCACAGGAGTGGACAAGGAAGGAGAGCAGCGCCTTCAAGAAGGCCTCTCCCGGAAACCGGGAGCCTGGCGAGGAACCCAGCCGCACAAGGACCCGGAATACAGTGACCACGACTTTCCAGGTCCAGCGGGAAGACTGCGGGCTCCGCTCAGACAAGCCTGAGTTCAACCCCAGGGTCAACCGCACAGCAGTCCGTGATCCCCAGCACATGGTTTCATCTCTCCATGTCCCCGGTTTCCTCACCTGTAAAATGGGCATCAGGAGAGCTCCCGCCTGCCTGTTGCTGAGTGGACTGAGTGAATTAAGGCCCTTAAAGCTTTAGGTACCGTGCCTGGCACATGGTATGCCCTCGATAAACGGTGGCCATTGGCTGTGGTGCTATTTTCACAAAGCTATGCCTGGCATTTCATCTCTCTGAGCCTCAGTTATGTCATCTGTAAAATGGAGATGACAACCCCCTGCCTCATGGGGAAGATTAAAGGAGTAGATGTGTGTGAAAGCACGGAGCACCCGGTCTGTGCACCTTCAGAAGACAAGTGTCACGCCCCCATGCAGAGGACAGGCTTGAAGTCAAGCAGGTGACAGGATTCTGCCTCAACCTCCTCTCAGCAGTCCCAGGACACAGGCTGGACCTCTCTGTCTCTCTGCACAGTAGGTGCTCCCTAAACATGCCTTCCCGTCCCCTTTCCCTGCTCCCTCCTTGCTCAGGGCCACTGGAAATGCCACCTGGCAAAGCCAGGAGCTTCGATTCTTGAAACCTGAACAATCTGAATGGCCCAAAGCCCAGACCAACCTGGGCCACTGCTTCAGTCTGAGACTTTATTTTCTGAAGACAGAAACGACTTTTTAGTCATTTCCGAAGCAGACGGGACTGCAGAGGCTGACAAACCACAGGGACCATTTTAAATCCTGGGCCTTTTCTTCTGGGAAGTTAGGCAAGAACCTTCCCAAATGTTTGCCCGTGGGGCTCTCTGCCAGGGAGTGACTCATCTACAGCTCCCCACAGGCATATTTTATTTGGGGGTGGGGGATGGAGGGAGGGCCTGGCCTTGAGGGGAGAAGGAGAGGCAGCGTTTCCAGCAAACCCAGAAGGTGTTTTTTTCTCTCTCATTTTTTTAGGACAAAAAAGAAAAAGAATGTGGATCTTTTTTGTTTCTTCCAGGTTTCATTTGCTAAAAGAAGACGTCCAAAGTTCACTCCGTAAGCTGCTACATTGGGAACAGGCGCTTCCAGCCGGCTCTGCATCCTTTTCAATGAAATTCTTCTTCCATTAACACCACGATTTTTAAATGTGCCTCCAAGATTTGCCTGCGCACGACATTTTCCCCTCAGAAAGGCAAGCTGAGTTTTGAAAACTCAGGGGGAACGAGGGAGCTCAGTGTTTCTAAAGTTGGCCTTAAAGCAATTAAGACTTTTGACGGCAGAGATTTTCAACGTTTATAAAGCCCCCCAAAAACCGTCCATCAAAGCTGCAGGACAGACCTTGGAAACCAGTGTCCCAAGCCTGCTGTGATCAATTTGTTACTGTCTTGGGGGCTCATGCTTGGAGCCCAGGCTTAACAAATGAATATATCAGATGAATTTCCATCTACTTAGCAGAGCGGGCAGAGAGAGAGAGACCCTGAGATACACAGACAAGTGTCCTGGGGCCCCTGGCCTTCCCGGGGTCAGGACCGAGCCACCCCCCCACCCAGGCCTGGGGGGGTAAAGTTATAATCTGCCAGGGTCAGAGAGGGGTGAGAACAAAGCCAAGAGACCCAGAGGGGTATTTAGGAAGAACTGAACACGAGTCCTCTAGTACCAGGCCAAGTAGCTCTGCCAGGCCCACCAAAGCCCCAGCCCAGCCTGAGCATCCTGGAGCCTGACGCAGGGTCCTGCCAGTGGGCCCCATCAAGGCCTGGCTCGGAGGCCTCCCCCTCTGCCAGGCCCAGCCTGGCTCTGCGGGTCTGACCTCTGCTCTCAGTCACCACACAAGGCCCAGCACCGACTGGGTGCCCACCCCCGGCCTGCTTCTCTCCATGGGCTCCCTGGCATCCGGGCCATCAAGATGCCTGATGGGTGCAAGGGGGGACCCTCAGCCTCCGTAATAAACACGCTCACACACTCCTGGACACAAAATACTCTTTCGTATTCGTACACTTTTGTCCTCGAAGGCTCACAACTGCACACAGAAAACACTTGTGAACACTCACCCACGTGCGCACACATACTCCCTGAACCCACACAACTCCTTCACAAAAATGGGATCCCATGTGAAGCGCTTGGCACACTCCCTGGCAAAGAGTAAACAATAAATGGCTACAAGGGAGCCATGCCCGGGTCCCCCGCACTCATGCACCGCAAACCACGCAACCCAGACCCTCCGACGTGCACACGCACCGTGCCCGCCACGGCACGCACACACTCGGGCGCACACCCCGGGGGACACACAGACACACGCCGCCCACGCACGCTCGGACGCACGGCCGCCGACACGCTGAGACCCGCTGGTTCACTCGCGCCCCGACCTCCCGCGTACGCCCCCGCCCGCTGTCCCCCGCCGAGTCGCGGCCGCGCGCCCGAGCACGCGCACCCCCTCGGCCCGGCTCTGGGTGACGGCCCCGCCGCCCGGCCCCCGCCCCTTCCCGGGCCCGGTCCTGCCGGGGCCCCGGCCCCAGGCCACTCACCGGCGCGCGGGCGGCTCGGCTGCCGGCGGGAGGAGCGGCGCACGGCCCGGCGGGCGGCCGGCCGGAGCGGAGGGTCCCACACGAGTCGGCGGCGCGTCCCACACGAGTCGGCGGCGCCGCGGCCGCACGCCCGTCCGCTCGGTTCCGCCGCCGCCTGCGCGGGCCCGCGCGCGCTCCCGCCCCTCCCCACCGCGGGGCCGCGCCGCCCCCTGCGCTCGTGCGCGCTGCCGCCACGCTGGCCCGGGGGGCGCCCCGCGGCTGCCGCAGGGCGGCCGGACCCCTCCGCGCCCCGGAGCCCCTGGGACCGCGAGTGATCAGCCCAGCCGAGCCCCACCCCCCCATTTCAAGGATGGGGAAACTGAGGCCCAAACTTTCATAGCGATTCAGACCCAGCTGACTCCCCTCCACCCCTTCTCGGGTTCTAGACACTTAGGATTAGGGTCCGAAGTCAGCGAACTTGTGGGCCCCTCCCCTGCATCCTTGGGGACCCATCTACTAACATTGCTCCCTTCGCGGCCGTGGTCATACTGGCCAGTCAACTAGCGCTTGCTGTGTGCCTACTGCGTGCGGGCACACATTCAGAAGTAGGCTCCAAGGGTGTCTCCATACGGTGAATGCTGCTCCCTGCCCTCGAAGTGCCAGTGTCTCCTCATCTGGAGCTCCCCTATTCCTGTGGACCCCAAGATAGTAAGAGTCAATGTGCAGAGGTTTCTGGAAGGCTCTATTAATGAATGCTTAATACCCCTCTAAGGAAACAGAGTCTCCATGGGGCCCTAAAGGCGCAGCTCAGTTCCCTGCCTCACTTCCTAAGGGAACCCGCACCCCCCCTCCCCCAAGAAGGGACGCGCCTGGCTCATACAGTTCCTGTTTCCACACTGGCTGCTTCTGCTCCACAGGCAAAACTGTGCTGTGTTCCCCCAGGAAGACTGGAACCAGGGACTGACACTGACCGCCTGCCGGCTGTCCAGCTTGGTCACAGCACTGCGCCGGGCACAGAGAGGTTACCCCAGCACTCCGCCTGGCTGTGATCGATAAAATAATGACACCAGTTGAATACCCACCCTGTGCCAGGCTCACAACTGCACAGCCATTCTCTGCAGGAGGCATCATGCTACATTCATGCCCATTTTACAGATGGGACAAATGAGGCTTAGCACAGAAGCTGAGGGAAACAAATTCTCCTGCTCAAAGTCACCCAGTTGGTAAGTGGTTGAGTAGGTAGCTGGACCACAGACTGTCTAATTCCAGTGCCCATGTGCCTAATCTAGGCAGTCCTACCTCATGAACAGCATAGCTCTGGGCTGCTACTATAAGAGGGGACAGGTGGGGAAGCAGCTGGGCCAGAGGACCCAGCCCAGTCCCAGCCCTTCCACAAACCAACAGGGACAGAATGGGTCATTCGGCACGTTGGTTAGCGGTTCAGTTGGGGACCTACTCACAATCCCAATTCACATGCTATGCATCGCAATAAATATCAGATAGATTGAAGAGGTAACTATAAGAAATAAGCATTGCAAAAAGTCATAAAAATAAATAGAAGTTCTGAGACAGTGTGTTGCAGTGTTACCAGCAGATCGGTGATCTTGACCATATCAATGCAGCAAACATTAGTTTCTTCATTCAATCACCCGACACACATCTCTGAGCACCTTATGTGGGTCACGCACTATTCTAGGCACTGGGATATGGTTGTGAACCAGATATAGCCCTGACTCCCTTGGGGCTTCAATCTGGGGGTGGGGCGTGTGGGGAAGCAATTGCAAATATCTGACATGGTTGAGATTAATAAGTTTGGTGGAGAAAATAAAACAGGGAAGGAATAGGAGAGCCCAGGGGTGCTTTTTCATAGAGGGGGCTGGAGGAAGGCCTCTCTGATGAGGTGACATTTGAGCAGAGGGGAAGTGATGAGAGGTCTTCTGTATGTAGGACAGGCCCCCGGTTCCAAGAACAGTCCTGGTAAGCTACGGAGCAAGAACCTGAAAGTCCCCTTTGAAGGAAGCTGTGAGAGTAGTGCGAGGAGACCACCAGGAAGAGAAGCACTGGGACCACTGCAGTTTGCAAAGCCCTACCCCAGCCTCATGGAGCCCCCTTTTTAACAGGTACTCCTAATATCCTCATTTTCCAGTTGGGAAACTGAGGCTCAGAGAGGTCAAGCAAAGTGCCCCAGGTCACACAGTACACATCTCTGCAATCAACAGAGATGGGTCTGACTACAGGTGAGCAGACACGAATGCTGCGTGTTAGGGGGATAAAGAAGGCTCATGCACCCCCTCCTCCTGCCCTCTTAGACTATAATTCAGGAGCTGGCAGGGTGGAGCATTCACCGTTTTCCTGGCCTTTCTCCTCCTCGCCCACGTCCTTCCCTCTAGCCTGGGTCCCAGCCCCAGGTGATACGCTGGGGGAAAAAATCAGGTCGAATTCAGCCGAGACCCTCCAAATTCCCTGCACTACCCCCACTACCCTGGCCAGGGTACGGGGTAGGAGGGAAAGGGTGCAACCTGAGCCCCATTCAACTTTTGTTTTTAACTCAAAGGATTTTTCAGCGAGTCCCCAGATGAGTCACTGTGAAGAGGTGCTTCGCAAAATGACTCCCAGAATTATAATCAACATCTCCCTGAGCACGCCGCCTGACACTTCCTCCCACAGCGGCATTTGTGAATCTAGTCTGGGAGAAAGGCTCTCTCTGTTCACCCCCAAGAGTTTCAGGATTAAGCCTGTGTTGTTTCATTATTTCTCTGCATTAGGGTAAGAGGAGCTACAATTTCTGGCACCTTCTCCGCACCCAGCTCTGCATGAGGCATTTCATTCTCCCAGCGTCCCTTGAAATGGGGGTCATGCTTTCTGTTTTACAGATGAAGAAGCTGAGGCTCAGAGTAGGAAAATGGTTTGAACACAGCTAGGACATGAAGCCGGGTTTGCCATTGTCGTCAGTATTTGGGGAGGGAGCAGTGGGGGACAAGAGGAGGCATGAAAGACTAGAATCAGACCAGGCCCTTTGGACAAAAGGTCTTCTTGCCAGCTTCCCGATGATGGGGACTTTTTGTGGGGGGACACTCTCTGTTTTCCCAGGAAGTCTCATTTCTGCTTATTGTCTGGGCAAGACTGTTATTAACAGCATCCCTTTTCAGTCCAAAAGTATCTTCGCTCGGGTGATCAACTCTAGGGTCACCCTGGATGTGTGCAAAGGTCACTGTATTGGGGGTTTCAGTTTTTATATTATATTCAATACAAAATGGGGGCCTCTTGTCTGAGAGGCCTTCTCCACATCCTGATGGCTGTGTATCCAAGCAAGAGTTTATGGAGCTTTCCAAGAGCAGCAAACCCAGCTGGCTGGGGAAGGAGTCAGGGCTGTGTGTCAGGACTCCCGCCCTCCCGCCCCAGCTCTGCAGTGTTCTCTCTATGTGACTCTGGGCCAGTTTCCCAGCTGGCAAAGTGAGGGGTGGATCTCCAAAAGTCCTGTCAACTTTGACCTTCTAGGGTTTCCCATTGCCCAGTGAATGCTGGGAAAGCAACTAACCATTTTGGCGAGGACCAGGAACTCAGGGAGCCTCCCTCCTCTCCATGCCATCATATGGTTCACTTTTTTAAACAGCATACCTCATTTTGAGCTATTTTAAGTTTTAAAACATTAATTTAATTTATTTTTTGAAGAGCTGATACCCACAGCTCAAAATTCAAAAGGTGCCAGAAGGATACGTGGGGAAAAGTTTCCTTTCTTCCTTTCCCCTCCAGCTACCTCCTTCCTTTCCCCTTCTTTTCCCTTTATTCCCCTGGAACCAGCATTGCCAAACACACTGTTCCCAGACAGTGTGTTTTGTGTGGGTGGTTATATATGTACGTGTGTGTGTTTTCTCATTTTTTATACAAATGATGGTAATTGGGCCACACTGCTCTATACCTTGTATTTTCTTCACTCCTTGGAGTGAAGTCAGTCAGCTGGGTCCCGGGCTGGCCATATTTCTCCCCCAGGCATCCAGGCATCCACTTGGCTTTGGGGGCCAAGGGAGAGGCCCCAATTGCCCTTCTGAACCTCCTAGAGCATGTGGCTAAGGTGAGCCTCCTCTGGGCCTGAGGCCTCCCCTGCTTGTCTGGTAGCGCTGGCTGCTCTCAGAGCAGATGGAGGTAAAGGGTCCTCTGGATTTAGGGCCGATGACACCATCACTTCATTAAGAGCTAGTTGCTTTTTTATGACTGTATGGTATCCTAAAATATTTGCATTTAATCCCCATTAAGTTGGCATTTCCTTTGTGTACCAGTCTAAACACTGTGGGAGATAATAGAAGTTTCAGCCATGGCTCCGGCTCTCAGGGACATACAGTCTGGTTCAGAGACAAGCGAAACAGAAAATACTGGAGGTACAAAGAAGAGCAATTTCTCTAGTGGCCCCCAAATTCATTTGTGAGGTGTGGCTTTGGGGCTCACTTTTTTCCCAGCTCCAGGTATCTGTAGGAAGGAAGCCAGGCCTGGGTTCTTTTGAGACTTGAAAACTCAGCAGTGCAAGTTCAGGCAATCTACTTCTTCCTTCTGGGCCTCAGTGTGCTCATCTGTAAAATGGGGGCAGTCGGCCTCTCTGCAGGATTGTGGTAGTCACAAAGTCATGTTCCTGAAAAGGCTTTGTGAAGAGTGAAACGCCACGCTCCCTGGCCAGAAGGTCTGGGGAGGCTAAGATGCCACTGTAAGGAATCGTACATTAGGGGCGCCTGGGTGGCTCAGTCGTTAAGCGTCTGCCTTTGGCTCAGGTCATGATCCCAGGGTCCTGGGATCGAGCCCCACATCGGGCTCCCTGCGCTGCGGGAAGCCTGCTTCTCCCTCTCCCACTCCCCTTGCTTGTGTTCCTTCTCTCACTATCTCTCTCTGTCAAAAAAAAAAAAAAAAAAAAAAAGGAATCATACATTAGGTGCAGGGTATCATGGCTCTTCCTGCCCAGAGAGAAGCATCTTATAAGCTTTTTATGCTTTGCTGAACCTGTGATAGGGGCTGTTACACAGTTACCTCCTTCCATCTTTGTCAGTGACACTCACCAACTCTGGGTGTGCTGCAGGCCTGTCGTGGCGGACCCCTCACCCAGAAGAGGCCCCAGAATGTGGACACAGCGTAAGCGAACCATCTTAAATGAAGGCATGGAAGTGCCATTGGGGATTTTCAGTCCTACTCTCAATTGCAGATGGAATTGGTTCAAAGTCAGCCCAGCCAGAGGCAGAGATGTACCCGGTGATGTGGCCACACCCCTGCACCTCCCTGCAGTTCCCTCCACCACCCTCCGTTACCTGCTGCTGTTTCCACGAACAAGTTCAAGTGCCACTGACTCGTGATGAGCACCGAGCATCCCGGCATCATCAATAACAGTGCCCCCTTTGATTCTCCAGAGTGACTTAGATCAGACAATCGATGATAAGGCCACCCCGTTATTCATGTCAAATGGAACAGTTACAGGCCAGGTGAAGAAATCAATCATCACCTCCGCTGGGGACTGAGTCAGGCACTCTGTGATGTAGGCATCAATGTCCCCGATGAGCACGTTTACAGATGAGAAAACGGATGCACGCAGAGGTTAACCAGTTTGTCTAAAACAAAATTTAAGGAAGCATCTGATGGTTCCACAAGCTGCGTTCCAGCTCACTCTGCTCGGAACTCAGTCAGCTGGGTCCCGGGCTGGCCATATTTCTCCCCCAGGCATCCAGGCATCCACTTGGCTTTGGGGGCCAAGGGAGAGGCCCCAATTGCCCTTCTGAACCTCCTAGAGCATGTGGCTAAGGTGAGCCTCCTCTGGGCCTGAGGCCTCCCCTGCTTGTCTGGTAGCGCTGGCTGCTCTCAGAGCAGATGGAGGTAAAGGGCCCTCTGGATTTAGGACCGATGACACCATCCATCCATCAAGACGTGAAAGGCGTGCTCCAAAGGAGGAGATGGGTATTTGGTTGTTGCATTTCTCAGCCCTGCCCCCAGTTTTCTGGGAACAGGTGTAATTCTTCTAGGCATCAGGACATGCCAGGCTTGTCCTGGGGGCGAGGAGAGGAGGAGGAAACAGATGGAGCCTGGAGACTGGCAAACGAGAATGGGAGCAAGGAGGAAGAAGGCAGGGGCAGGGAATCAGAAAAGGGTTGATAACGTTTATTCGAGAAGATGCTTGTCAGAGTCTGGGCACTGCTACTCCCTCCCACCGCCTCAAACCAGCCCTCCGTACCAGGAATGGGAGCAGCAAGGGGTCAACCCATCACTGGGAAAGAAAATCCATTTTCCCTCATTATATAATATTCTGAGGGAGCTGGTTCTGGAGTAGCCATTGCTGTTTTGGGGTTATTCCCTGAGGCAGGGTGCAGGGGTAGCAGACCCACGCCAGAGGAGAGGCAGTGAGTCTGGGGATTCCAAAACCCCTGCAGAAAGAGGCATGTGTGGGCACTGCTTGGCTCAAAACTGCAGGCTTTGTGCTCTGAGTCGAGTTGCTCTGGCAGACCCCTGGGGTAGGCAACCATGTTGACCCCACGCCTTCTGCCCAAAGCCAGTGGCCAAATAACACCACCTGTCCCCCGCACTCAGCCCCCCAGAGCTGGGCTGAGGCCCAGGGGCTTGGCAGAAACCCAGCCTTGGAGCCAATCAGACCAAGGTTCAAAGCCTGGCTTCCCACCTACTAGCCGTATGGCCATGAACCAGGGTCTCCGTTTCCTCAGTGAGCAACTGGAGGTGATGATATCTTTTCACCAGTTCATGATTAGGTGAGGAGACCAAGTCATCACCTGGCTGAAAATAATATTATCAATTGTTGATCAGACTCAAAACCTAGCGCTTTACATTTTACATGTGCCATTTCATTTCAGGATCCCAACAAGCCCATGAAGTGGGTGCTGGTGTTATACCCTTTCACAGATACCCATGCAGCTGACTGTTGACCTCAGTTTCTATGCCTGACCAAAAAAGGCTCAGAGAGGTGAAGTGACTTGCCCAAGGTCATGCAGCTAGGGGAAAAATAGTGAAGCTGCAATTTATAATAGATATGCAGATGCATTGAGCTGGCACAGCTCGCCCCAGACTCTCATCTATACAATAAGCATAATGATATCATGAGTCACTTGCCACTTCTGGCAAATCCCACACTATATGCTTTTATTTAAAAAAAAAAAAAAATCCCTGATTTGTAGTGTTTGCCAATTTCCATGGTGTAACCTACTCCCACCATGGCTGATTTAAAGCTACCAACAAGAGCCTTCGCAATTCCCAAATATTTAACCACCAACTCTTAAGAATCAGCGCTCGCCAGCCAGTGCAAACCTGGCTAACACATCGCTGGCCCAATCTATCCCCCTCCCCAGGTTCTATAAAGGGGGGCCCTGGTCTCAGTGCCTTAAGATTCAATTTTCCTCTGCTAGGGAAGAAGGCAGGCAGCCAGTCTGTGCTGAGAACCTACCGTGTGCTAGGAACTATGCCATTGCACCCACACCTAGGACTTCCTTTCATCTTTCCAGCAACCCCTCAATGAAGGTGTCAGGATCCCCATTTAATAGGCAAGAAGAGTGAGGTCCCCCAAAAAAGTAACATCCACTGGCCAAGGTCACCCAGAAAATAGATGGCAGAATCAGGATTCAAGCCTGGTCAGACCCTCCCTCTCTTCCTCCCTCCCTCCTTCCTTCTTCCTTCCTTCCTTCCTTTCCTTCCTTCCTTCCTCTCTCTCTCTTTCTTTTTTTCTTTTCCTTCCTCCTTTTCTTTTTTTTTTTCTTTTCTTTTCTTCTCTTTCTACACTCTTTCCACTGAAGCAGGCTGTGTCCAAGGAGGTCTGGGTCTGACATGAGCAAGTCATGGCCCTTTTCTGAGTCTCCGTTATCCCATCCATAAGGAGAAGGAATTGCACAAATCAATACCTAATGATCGTTTCAGGCCTAAATGAATCACAGTTTTAAGATTCCAAGTGGGTTCTTAGTGGGGGTGGGGGTGGGAGCTCACATGGACTGAATGAATGCATCCCTGAAGGAAAGAATGGCCTGTGTTAACCAGGGACAGAGGTGGCAGGAAGGCCATACTGCCCATTGTACCTGGGACATGTGTACTTGGAGTCAGTGAAGCGTTGTGGAACCAACTTGGATTTGAACCCCAACCCCTCCACTTCCTGCCCTTGTGATCCTGGGCTCATAGCTTCACCTCTCTGGTTGTTTTTGGTCCTGCTAGTAGTCTGCCCTGTTGTTCTGGAAGCCTAAAGGGGCAACGAAGGGTCCCCAGTGTGGAAACCTTTGCAGCAAGTAGAAGTGGCAAAAGTCCTCTATCTTTACAAACTACCATGACTCCTTTTCTCCAGCCCCCATCTCCCCAAGTGGATTTTAGCAACAGCCAGAGCTCTTTGCTCCCTGGCCTGGAAGCCCAGAGCAGCTGAAAGTGGAGGGGAAGGCCTGAGGTTTCTGTTTCCAGCGAAGGCCGAGCCAAGTCCCTCCCCACTCCCCACCCCCGCCAGTCTGGGCCCACCTCCCTCTGGCCTGCACCGGCTGGCTGGTCTTCTCAGGTTTCTGAAAGCCTGTGTTCCCAGAGGAGGCATTAAGGATGGAGGAATGCAGACCCGGGTGTGACGGTTGAGGGGCTGTGCTGAGAAGCAGTCTGGGGAGAGCCCCCCCACCGGGCCAGCTGCGCCCCAGCCCAGCCCCCACTGGTGAGGAGGAGAAAGGAAGCGGACAGGAAGCCAATCCTGTGGGCTCTCTGAGGAGTTCCTGTGCTCTGGGTTAAGAATTCTGGTGTGGGGATGGGGGAACGCCGGGAGGGCTCAGACCACTTGCAGGGAATGAAGGAATTGGTTAGTCTGGGGGCTCCAGACAACCATGAACAGAGTCCTGGTCAGAGGTGCTTGTTGGTGACCACGAGAGGGAATGAATATTTACTGAGCAACTATTGCTTTCCAGGCGGAAGAAAGCCTCTTCACCCGCAGAACCCAGCCCAGGACCCATCTCAGCAGGGAGTCACATCCAAGAAAAAAAATTGAAGCAAGCAACCAGCAAGCAAATGCATGGGATTAAAAAAAGATTATCCGACCCAAATCCAATTCCCAAACTGCTGCAAGGCAAAGCAGCTCTTGACCGAAGCCCTTCTGGAACACCCCGAGATGGAGACAAACCTCATCAGCCCGTCCTGCAGGAAAACTTCCTAAAGCCGGCGCCAGAGGCGATAGAAGGCCCCCTCTCCAGAGGTTGCTTCTCAGAGCTCCGTGGAGGTCTCTCTCTTCACCTCTGTCTCTCCTTGCTTTCTGCGTGGCCTCTAGTCACCGGGGGGTCATGGATTCTGCTTTCCTGGGGGGGACCTTGGCTTACGGTTGCGTATTACTAACAGCGCCCCCTTGCATGCTCAAGAGGGCCCTGGAAGGCCAGTAAATAATATGGCTTTCCTCCTCACTCCCTGCTGACCTCCAGCTTCAGCCAAGGCCCTGTGGCCAGCCCAGCAGGCTTGCAAGCACAGGACACCCTTGGAAGGCGAGGAAGGGAGAACTTTTATTGTCTTATCTCCTGCACCCCAGAGTCTTCTCGTTTGTTCCATACAGTATTGACCTCACCAATCAGTCGACATTCTCTCGATGAGAAAATGAAGGCCCAGAGCTTAACACCTGCTCAAAGTCAAACACCCAGTGTATCCCAAAGCAGAGACTCAAACTCAGCTCTGCCTGCGTCCAAACCCCGTATGTTTCCCACGAGACCAGGTAGAGTGACTGGCAGGAGAGGATCAGCTTGGCACACCCTTAATTTCCAAGAGAGGAATGAACGAGCTCCCCCGTGCTACATACAGAGACCCTAAGGCCCAGAGAGGGTTGGCGCCTTCCTCAAGATCGCACAGCGCATAAGCAACAGAGCTTGGCTAGAACCAGGCCCCTTAATCCCCAAACATCCCTGAGTTTTTCCTGAGCAGACAAGAAGGCTTGATGCTACTCTGGGAGAAAGCCTGGGTCACCAATATTTCTACCTCCCCCTGTGTTGGTCCCACCTCTACAACTAAGTGTCTGTCTGAATTTCCATGTCCAACAGACTCTCTAGAGGCTCTTGAAGGAGCTCTTCTCCCGGCCTGCCCTTGCTGGCCCCTCTCCCAGAGAAAGGAGCCGGTACCCAGACCCCAAGCCATCCCACTGTCCCAAGGAGGTGTCATAGGCCCGGAGTGGGAGTAGTATTCAGACCACATGTCAGAGTCACCAGTGTGGAATGCCACATCAGAGGTGTCCTGGCCATGTCACCCAAACTTAGCTTGGTATTTAAGACCCTCTCTTTTCCACCCTCTCCCCTATACATATCCTGTGCTCCAGCCATACCGTTCTAAGCATACCCTGCTTTTTCTAGTCATCAGGCCTTTGCACATGCTGTTCCATCTGCCTGGAGTGCCCTTTCTCCCACCTGTCTGAAGAACTCTTATTCATCTGTCAGGATCCAAGTCAAACGCCCCTTCCCATGGCATTAATAATCACACGGATGGGTCCTATAGATTATTTACAACCAGTGTCCCTTCTGATTGGCCAGTTACTGTGACAAGCAGGTTTTTAAATATTTAGATTCTCCCCTAGCCTTTCCCTCTGTGAAGTCTTCCCTGGCCCCAGACAGGGTCATCCTTCTATCTCCCAGGGTCCCTGCACATCCCTCTGCTGCAGCCCTTCTCCCACTGGCTGGCACGGTTCTGCGTTCTCCCTAGATGGCAAGTTCCTGGAGGGCAGGGCCCCTGACTGGTCATCGTGGTATCCCCCCAGAGCTACACCAGGGCCCAAGCAGCCATGCTCGCGCTTTGGGTACAAGTGTTGATCCTTGGAGGTGACTGCTAGGAGCTGGAGGAGCACCAGAACCCTCTGAATAGCCCCCATTTTTGATAGGAGGTGCATCCTATGGGCTCTCACACCCTGTGTGTTCTCACGGCGGCTCACCCCTTCTGTCTGACAAGTATTGGTCCCACTTTACAGATGGAGAAACCAAAGCACAGAGAGGGAAAGACACTTGGCTAAGTAAGAGATGGGCCTGGGATTTGAACCCTGGTCTCAGCCTTAAGTGCCTGCTCTTTACCATGCAGTCTCTGAATCCCAAGCAATCTTGCTTGAGTGAGGGCAGTCTCAGCTTTGGGGATTCTCCCCAGGCTTCCAGACCCATGCTCAGGATAGTGGGGAGCTGATGAGCCCAGACTCACTCCCCGCACCGGCCGTGGCTCCAGGCCAGGAGGGCCACATAAGTGGGACTGACCCTTTGCCCTGAGCGCCCCTTTACAAGCCTCTGGGTCAAGCCTGGCCTTTGGCTGCCCTTGGCATAAATTCCAGATAAGGATTCTAGGAAGCAGTTCTACAAAAGATGTGGGGCTTTCCAGGATGAACCAGAGAGACAAGGCACAAATGACCCTCCCACAGGGTCACATTTGCACTGACTACTTAGAAGATCCTTTCTGTCCCAGATGCCACCCACATGTCCAACTCTTTGTTGCTCTCAAGGGGACTTCAAGGTAGCTTGGTGGAACCAGCCCCAAGCCTTGAGCCATGAGATCTGGCTTCAAATCCTGACCCCAGTGTTTAACTTGCCCTATGACCTTGGCAAGCCACTTTACCTTTCTGACCCTTGCTGGCTTTGTCAGTCAAGGGGTGGTTGGGAAAACTAAATGGGGTAATTAGTACCAAGTGCCTGGCATGGGGCTGAAGTTTCCTCTACAAATGGGGATTGGCTAGGAGCTGAAAATATCCCTGTCCTTCCAGAGAAAGTCCCTGGTCTCCTTCCCTGCCAGTCTCAGTAATCTACAAATTCCCCAGGTGAGATCACCACACCCCCTTCCCTGACATAGCCTGGTTTGACCTTCAGGCTCGTGGGTGGGGAAAGCACAGTCTCTTCTTTCCTCCTCTGTCCAGAACTCTCTCCTTTGAAGCCCATGTGGGAGGCCCTGGGCTTCTTTTAGATGAGATTTTGCTTGGGAGAAAGTCCCTGTACTCCGAAAAACAGAAAGCAGAGTCCTGCCACCTCCACCACCACGCGGTTTGGACAAACTTTTCAGAATTTGGCTGAGCTGCAAACCCGATATATGAAAATTCCAATTTATTGAACACAAAAGTCACACCTGGGGATTCACTGCTGGGTTCATAGAAGTAGCCTGCTCCCCCTGCAACCAACAATGTGAAGTCCCAGCTCCTGAGAATGACAACCTGGTGTTTCTGACATCTACCGACTTCTCCAGCCCCATAGCTGCTGGCATTCCCCGTGTGCTCCAGCTTCATGGGACATCACTCCTGGCCCCCAAAGTCAACCACTGCTTCAAAGCTGCTAATGTGGATGAGGATGGTGGTGACGTGGGGAAGAAAGTCATAAATGGGTGAGTGTGCACCAGGGCTGGACTAGGATAAAGCAATCAAGACGCCCGTGGTGCAAAGTTTAAGGAAATGGTTTGTGGATAAGTTAAACATAGAATTAGCATATGACCCAACAATTCCACTCCCAGGTATATACCCCAAAGAACTGAAAACCAGTGTCCACAGTGGCTCTGGTCACAATAGCCAAAAGGTGGAAACAGTTAAAAGGTCCATCAACAGATGAGTGGATAAAACAAAATGTGGTACATCCATCCAACAGAATATTCTATGGCCATAAAAAGGAAGGAACCTTGAAAACATTCTGCTAAATGAAAGAAGCCAGTAACAAATGACCACACACCGTCTGATGTCCAGAAGAGGCAAATCCATAGAGACAAAAAGCAGATCAGTGGTTGCCAGGGGCCATGGCAGTGGGAGAAGGGGGCTTCCTTTTGGAATGATGAAAATGTTCTGGAACTAGATAATGGTGATTGTTCCACACCTTGTGAATGTAGTAAAAACCACTGAATTGTAGACTTTAAAATAGTTTCAGTGGTGAATTTTATGCTGTATGTATTTCACTGCAATAAAAGAAAAAGGTAAGGAAGAAGTCACTCTTGGGTGCCGACCTGCACTTGCGCACCCTGACCGTGCGCACCTCATCCCATTTCATGCCCTGGGTGTCTCAGCTGCGCACCCTGAACCTGGCCCTGGTGTCCACAGCCTTCTCCACGGAAGAGAGAATTCTGCATTTGCTCTGTCGCTTCTGTGCCCACCACCACCCTGGAGAATCCTTCCTTGGGCAGTCCAGCTCACGGGCTGATACAGAATAAAAACATTTGGTAAAAAGAGGCAGAGATAGGGAATTAGGAGCAGGAATTGCTTGGGAACAGCCAAGAAATACTTACTGGAGAGAAGACAAACTATGGAGAAAGAACACGGAGAGGGGAAGGAAAGAGAAGAATTGCCAGGCTCAGTTTTGTTTTTGTTTTTAATTTTTTTTGAAAGATTTTATTTATTTATTTGACAGAGAGAGACAGAGCGAGAGAGGGAACACAAGCAGGGGGAGTGGGAGAGGGAGAAGCAGGCTTCCCGCCGAGCAGGGAGCCCAGTATGAGGCTCAATCCCAGGACCCTGGGATCATGACCTGAGCCGAAGGCAGACGCTTAACGACTGAGCCACCCAGGCGCCCCATGCTTTTAATTTTTTTTAAAGATTTATTTATTTGGGGCTTGACCCCAGGACCCAGAGATCATGACCTGAGCCAAAGACAGACCCTTAACTGACTGAGCCACCCAGGCACCCCAAGATTCCCCAAATGTTAACATTTTACCATGTTTGCTTTATCAATGTCTTATCCCACTATATAAACACACAATACAGATATAGATATCTGGCACATACATACATATATACATATACATGTGGGAGGCATGTTTGGGTGTGCACAAATGTACATATATGTGTATTCTTTTTCTCTGAATTATTTATGTGTTTTTTTTGTTTTTTAAAGATTTTATTTTTGGGGTGCCTGAGTGGCTCAGTTGGTTAAACATCCAACCCTTGATTTCAGCTCAGGTCATGATCTTAGGGTCATGAGATCAAGCCTCACATTGGCTCCTCTCTGAGCATAGAGCCTGCTTAAGATTCTCTCCCTCTCTCTCTGCCCCTTCCCACCCCCTTGCATGCACTCTCAAAGAAAGAGGGGCACCTGGGTGGCTCAGTCAGTTAAGTGGCTGCCTTTAGCTCAGCTCATGATCTTGGAGTCCTGGGATCAAACCCCGCTTCAGGCTCCCTGCTCAGCGGCAAGTCTGCTTCTCCCTCTCCCTCTGTGATCTCTTTCACTCTCACTCTCTCTCAAATAAATCAATAAAAATCTTTTTAAAAATGTTTTAGGGGCGCCTGGGTGGCTCAGTCGGTTAAGCGACTGCCTTTGGCTCAGGTCATGATCCTGGAGTCCCGGGATCGAGTCCCGCATCGGGCTCCCTGCTCAGCGGGGAGTCTGCTTCTCCCTCTGACCCTCCTCCCTCTCGTGCTCTCTCTCATTCTCTCTCTTGCAAATAAATAAATAAAATCTTTAAAAAAAAAATAAAAAAAATAAAATGTTTTAAAAAACAAAAATAAAAAAGAAAGATTTTATTTTATTTTATTTTAAGATTTTTATTTATTTGGCAGGGGGAGGGGTAGAGGGAGAAGGAAAGGGAGAGAGAGAATCCCAAGCAGACTCCTCACTGAGCATAGAGCCTGACACGGGGCTCAATCCCATGACCCTGAGATCATGACCTGCACCGAAACCAAGAGTCGTATGCTTAAAAAAATGAGTCACTCAGGCACCCCTAAAGATTTTATTTTTTAAGCAAACTCTTAAACTTACAACCCCAAGATCAAGAGTCACATCCTCTACTGACTGAGGCAGCCAGGTGCCCCTTCTCTGAGCTATTTGAATGTCAGGTTTACTGACATATACTTTACATATGATAAACGTATCCCTTCTAAGTGTAGGGTTTGCTAAATCTTGAAAATACAGTGGGAGGGCGAGGGAGAGAGAAAATATTGAGCAAACTCTGTGCTGAGCACAGAGCCCTATTCGGGGCTCGATCTCACGACCCCGAGATTATGACCTGAGTCAAAACCAAGTCTGGCGCTTAACTGACCGAACCACCCAGGTGCCCCTGTCTGGCTAGAGGTTTAACAATTTCCTTGACATTTTCAAAGAGCCAGTTTATGGTTTCATTTATTTTTCTCTATTGTTTTTCTGCTTCCTATTCACTGATTTCTACTCTTATCTTTACGATTTCCTTCTTTCTGCTTACTTTGATTTTATTTTTTTATTTTTAATTATGTTAGTCATCATACAGTACATCATTAGTTTTTGATGTAGTGTTCCATGATTCATTGTTTGCATATAACACCCAGGGCTCCATGCTTTGATTTAAATTTGCTCTGCTCTGTCTAGTTTCTTAAGATCAAAACTGAGATCATTGATTTTGGAACTTTCTTCTTTTTGCATATATTCATTGTTAATACTATAACTTTCCCTCTATTATGCTGCTTTAGCTGCATCACACACTTTGCTATGTTATGTTTTCGCTGTCATTCAGTTCAAAATATTTTCTAATTTTCTTTGTGATTTCTTTCCGCATATTATTTGCTGGTGCATACAGGTATATTAAAAGTTAAAACAAAATCCATAGATGAGAATGATACATAACAACCTCCAGATGGGGCTTATCCCTGGGAGTGAGGGACAGATGGAAATGGGATGGAAAGAGTGGTAGATATTAACAATGCTCACCAACACTTCCGTTCTCTTCATCTTCAGAGCACATGAGATGATCACACTTCACTGACCCTTTGAAGTTGTATTTGCTCTAGGCAATGAAACGTGAGCAGAAGTGACATATGCCACTTCCAAATGGAAACATCTAAGAGCGAATGTGTTAGTCTTCGTGCTCCCTTCCCTGCATGGTGAGCCCTGAAGTCTCGTGTTGAGATCACAGCATCATAAAATGAGGGAGCAGCCATCAGCCTGGGGTCCTGGGAGACTACAATAAATACAGCTCTCTCCAGTCAATCCTCACTGGATATAGAGAATGAGAGAAAAACAGACCTTTGTTATTTAAAGCTACTGAGGTTTGGGGATTGTTTGCATAACCTAGCCTTTCCTGACTAATAAGGGAGCTTTGACTGGGTAGTTGGGACATGAGTGTTTGTCAGGTAATTTTCTATGATTCCTGTACATTTTAAATATGTAGTTTTTTTCAAGGAAAGCAATATTAGAGGAGGAGAGGAGGTAGAAGAGGAGGAGGAGGCGACTGGGGTGTTGGGCTCCTTTGTTCTACCCCGCAAGGTGTTTCTCCATTTAGACTTTGGGTCTGGGCAGGTCAAGGGAGAGGGGCTTGTCGGTTTCTCCAGCCAGATCATCACCTGGGACAGGTGCTCTCCCTCCCCCTACATCTTCAAACTTGTCACCATCTGGCATGTTCTATATTTATTTACATGTTTATTGTCTCTTACCCCATGGAAGTAAAGTCCTTAAGACCAGGGACTTTATTTATAATGCCAGTGCCTAGAACAGTGTCTGGCACCCAGAAGCAACTCAGTAATAAACTCTGTTTATTTAAATGAACAAATCCAGTTTCCACTGGTCATCCCTGCCCAGAGAGGAGGGACTCCGTCTTCTCCCCACTCCACATTGCTTCTCCTTTGCCCTTCCCCCAAAGTGAACACACAATGGAGTCGATGAAAGCATAAGCAGCTCTCTACTCAAGGGCTCAGATATAAATTCCAAAGCCATGGTTCCGTGGAGCGCGTGTCTCTGCACCTGCATTTGTCTGTCTGTTTAGGGATGGGATGAGGGCATTGGGGGCTGTGCTCCTTCTGTAGACATCTTCTTCTTTTTTTTAAAAAGATTTTTATTCATTTATTTGAGAGAGAGAGAGAGCATGAGCAGTGGGGAGGGGCAGAGGGAGAGGGAGAAGCAGGCTATCCTCTGAGCAGGGAGCCAGATTCGGGACTAGATCCCAGGACCCTGGGATCATGACCCAAGCCGAAGGCAGATGCCTAACCGACTGAGCCACCCAGGTGCCCTGAAGACGGCTTCTGCTCCATTCCCTGCCCAGGTGGGAGTCTGGTGGAGAATGTCCAGAGAGACGTGGATAGATACACCTCCCCACCAAGGCCTTCCCCACAGCCTCAGGGAGGAGCCTGGAGCTTGGCTTTCTCCAGCAGATGCAGGAAACATGGGCCTTGCTACCAAGGCTGTTGAGGGGGCCTTTGGCAGCCCCTGCCTCACGACTCAGCTGAAGAAGTTCCCTGGCCACTTGGGCATGGAGAGGCTCTGGTTCCACCAGCCCACGCAGAAGCCTGAGCTCGTGTAATTAGACATAATGACACATGGCGGGAGCTTCCAGCATCTCATGCTCTAATGACACACCCACCTCCCAGCCCATCTCAGGGACCAGTGAGGCTCTAATTAAGTCTGGCGTCAGCAGGTGGGAGAGCCAAGGAACGAGGAAGCAAGGAGAGAAACTTGGCCTTGGAGTTCATCACCCTGTGTGCCAAGTCCAGTTAGGCTACTTTTTGACTATGAGGCTCTGGGCAAAGCCAATTCCTTTTCCCAAGCTTTCATTTTCTCATCTGTAAAATGGGGCTATAAATTTACACCACACAGGGCTGTTGTGAGGAGTGTGGGTCCTTTCCAGGGACACTGCTGGTGGGACTGGGACTGGACTGGGGCTGGACTGGGGCGAGAATGACCTGCATCTTGGGGAGGGTCTAGGTGCAGAGGAAACCACCACACCTCCAAAGGCCAACTTGACCAAAGCGAAGACATGTACTCTTCTAGTGCATTTGTTCTTCTTTTAAAATAATATCCTATGAATATTTTCTTTCACTGTATCGCATGGGAAATTTTCATTTTAGACTGATTTTTTACAAATCCTTTAAAAAGCCCTTTTCTGTCTTCTCAGCACTTCAGCATTTGGGGGATTCTTTTGCAGATTTTGCTAAATAGGCAACTCCACAAATTGTCCAAATTTGTTGCTTTGCTCAAAATGCATTTCTTTTAATTATATTTTTCGGTTTTGATTTGAATTTTTATTAAAACTGTACATGCCCTCCGTTCTGCAAGACTTACAATGGAGCGTCCTATCTAATCTCTTTGCCCTCAATTCCCAGCCACCAGAGACAACCTCTTTCAACAAGACACAGCAGTTTCTTTGTCATTTACTTTTGTGCTCCCAAATAACATGCTCATGCTGTTTTTTTTTAAATCTTATTTAAATTCATTATTTATTGTTGAAAAACTCTTTATTGAATAAAATGTATAAAATATCAATGTATATACAAAGGGATTTAATGCATAATATATATAATCATCTTTAAAAAGGCAGGATGCAAATCATTATAATGAGTTCTTTCCATCCCCTTTTATTTCTTTTTTTTTATACTTTCTGTTTGTTTAAGACTGAGCCAGCCAGGCGCCCCATCCCCTTTTATTTATTGATTTTCAGTTTTAGATTTAATCTGCTGCCTTCCTACTTTAGAAAAGAAGAGTTTCCTTCCTGTATAATACCCCCTTTCATGTTTCTCCTGGTAAAATCTTCCTTAGATGATCATATCATACTTTTGCATTAGATAAATATTCAGGGTTTATTTTGTAACAACCTAAATGTTATAGACAGCCCAGACACATGGAGTACTATGATTACATTTACTTTCTTTTTTTTTTAATTTTTAAAGATTTTATTTATGTATTTGAGAGAGAGGAGAGAGAGAGAGAGAGCAAGAGACAGCACGAGCAGGGAGGAGAGGGAGAAGCAGGTTCCCTGCGAGCAGGGAGCCCAACGTGGGGCCTGATCCCAGGACCCTGAGATCATGACCTGAGCCAAAGGCAGACGCTTAACTGACTGAGCCACCCAGGCGCCCCTGTGTTTCTGTTTCTCCTGGGATTATTCATCTTCCTTTTGTTTGCTCACTTGTATTCGGGGCCACCCGATTAACCCCAAGCCCTATACCAGGAGATATGTCATCAGACAACCCTCTGCTTCCTCCTTTTCTTACAGATACACAACAGTAGTCTCCTTTAACACTTTCACAAAGTTGTGCTGCATGGGATTAAAAAATAATTTTAAGATACTTCAAATTGCAGAAAATATGCAAGAACGGTGTGAAGAACTCCATTTGCCCTGCAATCAGACACCCCATTCACGTTTCACCTGTTGCTGCCATGATGTCACCTACAGAAAATGACACAGCCCAGTATCCCGCGTCCTACCTCTTCAGTTGCTCTGTCCTGCCTTGAGCTTCACACTCTTAATGTTTTAAAGAGAACAGGGCAGTCATTTTGCAGAAGGTTGCTCGATTTGGGTTTATCCGTGTTTCCTGGTAATTATGCCAGGATCGTGCATTTTGGGGACAGGGACATCACAGGAGAGACGCTGTGCTCTCTCCCTGCCCCTCTCAGGTGCTACTCAACATCAGCTTGTTGACACGGGTGGTGTTAACTTCAATCAACTCACCATTTGACTGGGTTTCTCCATCGTCAAGGTCTTGTGCTACTTTTGTACAAACGAGCTTCCAGGTGGAGATACTTTAGCACTATGTAAAAATTCCACTCCCTATTTCACTTATGCCCCTAGTTTTAGCATCCCTCAATGTCACCTACCTGAAATCACCATCATCATCACAGTTGCCAAGAGGTGGTTTTCTTCTTCCCTTATTATTTGGCATTCTACCGTAAGGAAAAGCATTCTCTTCTCATTTATTCATTTGTTTGTTCACAGCAGTGTGGACCCATGGATTCCTAGTTTATCTGATGGACTATGATCCACTGCCCTTTTATTTTGGTATTTGAATTACACCAGGTTTGGCCAGAAGAAGCCCCTGCCGCTCTTGTGTCCTTTTGACACGTCCCTTCATTCTCTGGGCACGCCTTCACTTTGTGACACCAGGCTCATCTCGTATTTTCTCTGGCCCCGCCTGGGAGCCAGTCATTCCTCCATAGAGCTTGGTATCTGTCTAGGGGGAGGACGATATCTTGAAAATAAGATCTCGGTGCTAGGTGTGCTTGTTGCTACCAGTGTGTTGCTGCTCCCAGACCTTCTTGATGAGCAGAGCTGGAGAAAACACACACACACACACACACACACACACACGCACACACACACTTTAAACCACGCATTCTCGCTGACAGCTCCAATTCCAGCCCGGCACCACGGGGTTCTTCAGTGTCCTCCTTTCGGAATCCATGCCTCCCTTGTCAGTGAGAAATCTGCCTCCTTTAATCCACGGTGGATGATGCAACTGCTCCGTCCCCTGCATACATCTGTCCTCTGACCCCCCAGGCTGTGGTCGCACCCAACTTTAACTCTGGCCTCACAAGGGCGACCACATCGCCCCACCGGCACCTGCCTGATGATCTTCAGCTGCATGAACTGAGAAAGGAAGGCAGGCAGGGGGAAGAAAGGAAAGAGGGGAGAGTGGGGGAGGCGGGCAGAACGGAAAGCAAGAGAAAATAGGCCGAGAGGCATGGCATGGTTTTTATAGCTTTAGAAGATGTCTGGGATTTTCAGGAATGCTCCCATTGTCTCTACCCCACCTCCCTGATGTAGCCGCTGGAGGGAACTGGAATGAAGGCTCCGGGGAGAGTGGGCTGCACCCCAGTCTGAGCTGCAGATCCCAGAGGTAGAGGAGTCTGAGGGCCCCCGACCCTGTCTTCCCTGGGTCCTTCCAAGGCCTTGCCGATTCATCTCCTGCATATTGTTAAAGACTTTACAAATTTAAAGAAATTTTTTTAAGTCGGAGTGAATGTGGTTAGCTCCATGAGTTGGTGATAGGGCAAACTGGTTCTCTGCTTAACTTAGTTATGGTGAGGACTGGGGGGTAAAGGTGGTCACTACTCACAGACTCTCGGGTCCCCTCCTCCTCTACCCCCAGTACTTCTGCTCAGCTGTGTTTGAACTACTGGGCCTCACCGTGACCTTCTCAGATGTAGAAAGAAAATTGAGCCTGGATGCAAGCCCAGCTGGGCCTCCAGCTTGCTGGGTGACCCTGGGCAGGCCCCCCTGCCTTCCCTGGCCTTCAGCTTCCCCTTAGGGAAAGGAGACGTTGGCTTCTAAGTTCTGTGCACCTCTGCCTTAGGCGGCGGCACCCACAGCTGGGGACCGGTGGAGTCCTCTTTGGCCACCAGCTCCCAAGGCCAGGGAGAGAGGAGCCAAGCTCCCTTCCTCTGCCAGAGGAATAGTTCGGCTGGCTGGGCCTGGGCCTGTAGCCAAGGGGAAACACAGACAATATGCTGGAGTCACCCTGACCGCCTGGGACAATGGTTGTGCAACTTCCGCCCCCAGGCCTGCAAATAAGACTGTGGCCTCTGGACTTTGAGCTCCAGGCAGCCCTCTCCCCTCCCCCAGGGCCCAGGCCTTCCAGTTTAGGGGACAAGGCTGGGGGGAGTGGACAGGGTACTTTCTTAGTCCCAAGGGCAGCCAGGTGGCTCTGGGTTCTGTGAGGAGGGTCTCACCAAGAGGGGTCAGCACGCAAGCCGTGGGAGCCGGTGGAGGAGGCCGGCCAGGGGAGGCTCTGTGTGAAGGCGCGTGGGCCTATGCATGTGAGTGGGTAGAAGCGTGAGTGAGCCGGGCGGTCGGTCCCACAGTCCCGGTCATCGGGGGAGTGATACTGGAGGGTTGTCTGGATGCTGCTCCGAGCCCGTGGAGGCGCATGGGAGTCCAGGTGTTCGGGGGCACCTTGGTGAGCTGCTGTGTGTTAGCCGTTCGCCTGCGTGCACGTTGTGGGACGTGGTGCGGATGGCATATATGTGAGATTATGCACATGGGTGGGATCCCGTGGGGGCCACGTGTGGGTTGCGCGGCTCTGAGTGTGTCCTGATGAGTGTGCATGTGAGTGTAAACCCATGTATGTGGGCACATTGGGGGGTGCTCGTGTCTGCCCGCTGTGGGTACAAATGAGTGCATGTGCTTATGCACGTGTGAGCCCCCGTTGCTGAGCCTGTGGTCTCCGTGGCGGTGTGGTGGTTTGCAGACACGTGTGAGTACGGGTGAGTGCACTCGAAGTATGGATGCTCATGCAAGTGCTGGTGTAGGACACGTGTCCCTGGGGACCTGGTCCAGCTCATCACATGCTTCGCCCCATCGTGCCGCACAAACCTGCCAAGGACTCTGCATGCTTCCAGTAAGTCTGCACTCTGAGCCCGTTTCCCCACCTGTGCCATGGAGGGTGAGGTTGGACGGGAGGAGTTATCAGCCTCCTCCTACCTTTGTGGGGGCTTGTGTAAGCACCCCTAAAGTACATGTATAATATGAGGGAATTGAGAGCCCAGAAATCCTAGGATTTACCTTGGCCCCTAGGTGAGTAGGGGAAGTAATAGGGGAAGCCAGGAACCCAGAGCCTGGGATGGGGTACACCCAGGAAGGGCCTATGGCACCTGTTGGAGCCTCCCATCTGACCAGGCCCTGCTGTGGCCTGGAGGCAGGGGGCTGCCTGGAGTGACCTCGACCCAGGGCTCTGGAATGGGAGAAGGGACTAGGGGGATCACGGCCAGCGGACCTCTGGGAGCAGCCCCCAACAGGTCAGGGGCACTGGTTGGGAGGCAGGACGACACCTCTCTACTCACTCAAAGGAATCTGTCCTGGCTTCTTTGCTCCTTATCAAGTGGGGCCCTGGGTGGCTGGGCAGTCATGGAGGAGCCTTCATTCCCCTCAGGGCTGGTTTGAAAATTCAAGGCTTTGGCCCGAGTCCCAGGGATGATCCTGAAGCTGGAGGAAAAGATACACTTTCTGAATGCTGCGGGGGGTGGGGGGCAGCATGGGGTGGCTCACCGCCTTTTTCTCTACGCCAACTCCTAGCAGTTTCTCCCAGCCGCGGCGCAGACAAGCCTTTGTGCAGCATAGTAACGAGACAGCATGGAAGCTTCATGGTACACTCCATCTTTGCTGCAAAGGGCAGTGTTAGCACTAGAAAGTTCTGTTCGCGGGGAGCAGGTTCACTGCAAAGAGCTTGAAGGAGGGGCGCCTGGGTGGCTCAGTCGGTTACGTGGCTGCCTTCGGCTCAGGTCATGATCCCGGGATCCTGGGGTCGAGCCCCGCATCGGGCTCCCTGCTCAGCGGGGAGCCTACTTCTCCCTCTCCCTCTGCCCTGCTCGTGCTCTCTCTCTCTTAGTCTCTCTCTCTCTCTCTCAGATAAACAAATAAAATCTTTAAAAAAAAGTGGGGCGCCTGGGTGGCGCAGATGGTTAAGCATCTGCCTTTGGCTCCTGGGATCGAACCCCACATCGGGCTCGCTGCTGAGCAGGGAGTCTGCTTCTCACTCTCCCTCTGCCTACTGCTTCCTCTGCTTGTACACGCTCTCTCTCAAAAATAAATGGAATCTTAAAAAAAAAAAAAAAAAGAGCTCGAAGGTGCTAGAGCCCCGTCCAGCCCTGGTGTGATGTGCCCACAGGGCTTGGATTCTGACCCCAACCACCCAGGGCAAGGACTCTGGGTTTGGAGAAGAGGGAGGAGATTCCAGGGAAAGGAAAGTCCTAGATGTCTCCAGGAAAAGTCAGGGCCAGTGTGAGCAGCAGAAAGCACTCTAGGTATTTCGAACAGAGGACATTTAATATGGGGGATTGGTCACACAGGAGAGGAAAGGGCTGAAAAGCCAAACAGCAGATGGTAAGACAGTCTAGTTAGGGCACAGCTACTACCACTCCAGGCTCGAGCGACCCACGGAGGCGGTGACGATTCTGCCTGGGGGTGGCTGAATCACGGCCGGGGCCACTGCGGGGCTGGACCACCGAGGAATGGGCGGCTCTGTAGGAGCGAAGACAAGAAGACAGTAGTCAGTGCTGGAAAAATGACACCCTGTCCCCACTAAGCAGAGGGAGGGGGGAGAAATAGCCTGGCTTCTCCCACCCCCCAGTCCCCTCCCAGCACTTCCCATTGGCCCAGCCCAGCGAGAAGCCAGTTGGCAAAGGAGCCTGGGAAGAGCGGTTTGCAGGAGCTGGGCAGCCGCATATGCAAGCAAATGGGCAATGGCCCGCACTTCCCCATGTCGCACTCTGCAGGCGCTGAGAACTCGGGAAAAGCAAAGAAAGACTTGGCACCGTCCCCGGGACTGTGGATATGACGACGTTTTGATAAGAGTTGAATGGACTGCACATACACACACACCTTTCCCGGTGCCACATGCCCCCTGAGTGTGGCTTCATGCCATCCGCACTGCAGCTCAGCAAACTCAGGACAAGGCCCTTGTGCTGTAGTCGAGGAAACCGAGGCTTTCGGAAGGGAAGTGTCTTCTCTCAGGCCCCACAGCTGGAAAACGGCAGAACCAGGGCTCACACCCCCTCAGTGTGACTCCAGGGACCCTGGGCCTGGGAGACAAGTGGGAAGTCTGCTGTTAGGCCCTACTGTTGGGAGCAGATGCTGATTATCAGTCTGGGTTGGAGGCACTGGGTAAAAATTCTCTGAAGCCGAGAGGCCTTGGACGGGTTGAGGCCGGCTGGGGAGAGAGCCACGGATGGCAGATTGGGGAAAAGAGTGTGGTGGTAAAGAGCAGGACTTGGGGGCCCAACAGGCTGGGTCAAATCTGCTCTGCCACATACCAGGGGTGCGACTGGATCTCTGTGCCTCAGTTTCACATCTGTAAAATGGGCATAATAGTGAGAGTAGTCCCTGCTTCACAGGGCTGTGTGAGAACTGAAAGTTGGATAAGTGTTTGCTACTATTACATGTTATTCTTATTTCTGTTTTATAGGTGAGGAATTGAAGCTCTGAGAGGTAGAGCAGATAAACGAAGATGGCACCACTAGGAAGCAGAATATGACCGAGTCTGTGCCGACTCTGTGGCACTCACTCCCACCCTTTCCTTCTCTGTCTGCCCCCCCCAAGACTCCTTCTTTAACTCTGTGACCCACACAACCCACCCCTGCTGTGATTTGGAGTTGCCCTTCTCCTTCCATCTCCCCTCTGATAAGTCACCTCCTCCTGTCGGCCTCCAGGCTTGGGGATGCCACCAGCTTCCTGCTGTTGCTGATCTCTGGGTTGCAGCCTCATCCCCCACGGGGTTTCTCAGCTCTTCTAATCCTTCTAGCCAGCCCCCGGATTAACTTCCCTCCCTTAGAAACCTAGTGTTTCAGTGTTCCTGCCGAGACCCCGCCTGGTCCAATAGTCCCCGTTTGTTGTGGGATTCCTTGGACCAGGAGCTCTTCCCTGTGTTAAAATACAGGTTAGGAACCCTCACCCTACTTGACAGAAGCAGAAGTAGGGCATCTGGAGAGAAGCCATTTGCCTGCAGTCCCACAGTTAGCGAGTGGCAGGGCTGGGGCTCCCAGTCAGGAGGTGGAAATCCAGAGCTGGTGCCTCCCCGCCCGCCGCCTCGCCTGCCGTTGGCCATCCTAACTGCCAGGTGACCGCCCCGATGGTGGCCTCCGGGACTTCTCCATCTGGCCGCTCAGAGACCCGCCTGAGCCTGGCATCTCGGCACGTTCTCTCCAGCGGAAGCCCCCAGTGTCTGCCGAGTGGCCAGCACGTCCCGTGGCCTCCCAGCTCTCTTCCTCCTCCCTCCTGCGCCTCTTCCTGCCAGGCTTTCCCCGGCTCCCTGCCACGCCTGGCGCAACGCTCCCTGCCAGGGCCCTCGATGACTCACCCACACAGAACTCTCACTTCCTCCTTCGCGTCGGAGGCTCTCGACCCGCTGCAGCTGCAGAAAGAGCCGCGGGTGCTGCTGAGGGCTCTGGGCCCAGACCTGAGGGGCTGGAGTGCTGTCCCTGTGGAGCACGGGGCGGCAGGAGGGCTCCTGGGGCTCCCTGCCAGACGCCGGCCTGCGCCGGACTCTCTCCAAATGGCCAGTCATCTACACAGGCTGGCATACCGGGAGATCGGCCTTGGATTTTTAAGCTGGAATTGTGCCTCTCATACTTACTGATGGCATTGGAGGGACCCATCTTCATTCATTCATTCATTCATTCATTCATTCATTCATTCATTTGTGCATGGGTGCATTCATGCTTTCTTCCCTTCATTCCCTCATTTAACAGATTTGTTAAAATCTGTCCTGGCCTCCTATGTACCAAGTAGTCCCCAGTGGACCAAGAAACCAGGTTCATTCTCTGCCCCTGAAGAGCTCCCAGTTGAGGGGGTGGGAAGTGGGGTTGAGGGGTGGATCTGTAAACAGAAAACCCAAGTAGGATTAAAGAAAACCCAACACAGTAGGGAAGCCTTGGAGATACTTCTGAGATCTCTTCACACAGTTTACCGCTATGTGTACACAGAACACAGAAATGCCTCCTCATTACAACCTGGTTGTACACAGAAATGCCTCCTCATTACAACCTGGTTTCTCTCTCCCTTTAGAGCACTCTATAGCTCCCAGCTGCTCCAGGGAGTGGGCAAGGGCAAGGCTAAAAATTAAGCTTCCCTAAGCCTCCTCGGGGCTTATGTGTACACAGAAATGCCTCCTCATTACAACCTGGTTTCTCTCTCCCTTTAGAGCACTCTATAGCTCCCAGCTGCTCCAGGGAGTGGGCAAGGGCAAGGCTAAAAATTAAGCTTCCCTAAGCCTCCTCGGGGCAGGTGTATTGTACAGCCCCCTAGTCTAAGAGGATGGCACCTGGTTAAATGACCATGCTGTGGAGTCAGACCTGGGTTACACTCCAGGTCATTTTCTGACCACGGGACCTTAAGGAAGTTGGTCAACTCTGAGCCAAACGAAGCTATTGATGACCTCAGCATCATGTTTTTGCAAGAATTCAATGAGATCCTCCATGCAGAGCACCTGCACTCTAACCCTGAAGCGCTCGGTAAAGTCCCACTGTCACAGTGAATACTACTGTTTACCAGGAGGTTCTGTGGGTTCCTGATCCTGCCCGTGTGTACATGTGTGTGCACGTGTCTATCCAGGGGGTGGTCAGGGAAGGCTTCCCAGAAGAGGTGACACTGGCGCTGTGTCTTAGAGGAGAAAGTGGGGGAAAAGTATTCCAGGGAAAGGGAAAGGCCCGATGCGGTCAGGGTGTGGGGAGTACTTTGGGGCAGGCGAAGGGACCAGGCCAAGAGTGGGCCTGGGCTCCTCGGGCCTCAACGCTGCGGCCTGACTGGGGCCGACTGTTGGGTCTGGGTGGGCGGGGGCTACCCCAGCTTGGTATCTGAGATGCCGGCAGCTCTCGCACCTCTGCCCCCTCCCGTTTCTGGGCCTCCACTTCCTTCCCCTGCACAGACCACAGAGGCGTTTCAGAGGAAGCTGCTACTTATTTTAGCAGTGATCCCTGGACACCCCCACCCACAGTGCCCCTGCCCCTCTGGGCCCCTGAAAAGGCATCAGGCCATTTTTCTGAGTCACCGCCCAAAGCACTTATGGGTGAGGGCCAGGTCCTGCCCCCCTTCCCTGCAGCAAACCGAGCCCAGTCTCAATGCTGGAAGACATGGGTTCAAGCCCGGCTCTGACGCTAACTTACTGGATGACGCCCCAGTCCCTTCACCTTCCAAGCCCTGCGTCCCCACTGGGGCTCTGGGACCAGCCACTGGGCAGGCCCCGCCCTCTGGGCAGAAAGTGGGGTGGGGATGGATGTGTTGCCACACTCCCCTGTTGTCCAGCTGGAAGAACCAGAGACAGAGTCTCGGGCAGATCGAGTTGGGGGTGGGGAGCAGAAGCTTCCACTTTGTAGGTCTGTCTTTAAGAAAAACAGAATCACAAGTACAGATTTACTTATGAAAGTAATTTTCTATTTAGAAAGGACCTACCTGTGCAAGTGAGGAGCCCTGAAACTTTTTTTTTTTTTGGCATCCTACAGATCTGCTTTTGGAGAGGGTCTCCCAAATCCTCAGGAGACAGTGGGGAAACGGAGGCAAAGAGAGAGGCTGTCACTGGCTCTACCCGGTCACACAGCTGGGGACTGGAAGGCTAGGATTTGAACCCAGATTTGTCAGAAATCAATGCCCACATTTTACCCCCTACCCTCGCTAGCCCCTCATAAGCCCCTCATAGCCCCATTGGGGTGAGGAGGGCATGAGGGAGGAAGGGAGAGAGACTGAGAGCCAGGGCAGGGCAGTTCTGGCGACAGCACAGGACTGTGGCCAAACAGACTCACCTGAGTCCCAGCTCCGCCCCTTTCTAGCTGTGTGACCCCTCTGGAGCCTCAGTGTCCTCATCTGTAAAATGGGGTGATGGAGAGCAGTGGTGGGCTCCCTGCAGCAGCTGGCATGTGACGGTTCTATTTCTGCCTTCAGCTGGATCTTCTAAGTTGCCCTGACCCACACTGATAAGGCTAACCCTCGTCTAGCGCTTACCTGCTGCCGGGCATGGCTCTAAGTACAACTACTGAAACATTAAATTTCTAATCCTCACAACAACGTGATGAGGTAGGTGCTCCCGTGTTCCAGATGAGGAAACGGAGGCCCTGCATCCATGCCAGGCTCTGGGCTGGGCATCGGAGATGCAGCTGTGACCCGGGGATGGTCTTTGGTCCTGAGGATCCCAAAGCTCGTGGCCTCAGAGGAGTCAGCACCTTCAGAACCCCAGAAGGATGCCGGGAAGTGTAACATTTGGGGTCTGCAGGAAATCTCAAGGGAGCAGAAGGGAAGGAGCCATTCTTTTTGACCAGAGGCTTCGTGTAGGATGTGGCACTTGGAGCAGAGCCCTATGGATTCCTAAAGGAATTTTCCAAGTTGATCAGAGTGGAGGGGCGTTCCAGGCAGAGGGAACAGCACACGTGCAAAGTCAAGAGGCAGAAGAATGCTTGTGGGGAAGAGGAAGGAACCAGGAGTTAGTAGATTTGCGGGAGTCTGTGGGCCAGGAGTAGTACAGAGGAAGCTGAAGAATTAGCTCCCTGGTTTCTGTCTTCCTTCTTGGGTGCCAACCCGTGAGCAGCGGCTTCAGTCCTGTGGGAGAAGTGTCTGTGAGGGACAGGCCTGCTTGCGTGCAGGACAAGTGAAGGACGCAGAACCTCAGTCAGAGGCAGTCCCTGACATCAGTCTTTGGGGTAGGAAGCCCATGGCAAGGCCCCAGCATGACCCTTTGCTGCCTCCCCTCCTGCTCTTCTAGCTTTGACAGTTCAGAAGCCTTCCCCAGGGAGGTGAAGCAGGGGAAGATGTGGGCCGTAGGGTCGCCCCACTGACCAGCTTCTCACCTCCTCAACTGATCGACCCCCTGTCCGCCCTTCTGTCCATCCATGAGTCCATACACGCAATGCTTACCTGGAACAGTACTGTTCATGCATGGCCCATGTCCCCTCAGTCCACCCCTGAGGTCCCCTGCTCTGCAGTGACTGTCCTGGCTGCAGGGGGGGGAACACCCCCGGTCCCTCCCCCAGCCCCCACGTCTCCACGTCCCTGCCTGGAACTTTCTCTGGTACCACAGAAGCCAATTTCCCACAGGGCACCCAGAAATGCCAGGGCTGGAATGTCCGCAAGGGCAGCCCTCACCCACTGATGGATTGTGGACAGTGACCAAACACTCCAGCTTGCCAGTCACTGTGGAGGGCGACTCTAGGCACATTGCACTCTGTGGCTCAGTGGATCCCCAGCGGGACTGAGGCCCAGGCGCCCAGCAAGTAATCTGCTCATGGGTACCCCTTATTGGATTTTCTCCCTTCCCTGTCATACCTTCCCAGTCCCTCACCCCTACTTCCCTAGGTTATCGCCTCCCAGAGAAGCCACCTGCTCCCATCACCCTTCCCATGTCCCCTCCCATTCACCTGTTCATGCATTTGTCCAGACGGCAAATATTCATGGTACCCACTCTACTGGCACCTTGCTAGATGAGGGGGACACAGCCTTGCCCTCAGGAGCCCATTAACTTGTGTAGAAGGATGCGGGCTCCTGGGGGGGGCACTATTGAGCCCTCAGCTTCCATCGGGCGGGCTGGGGCAAGAGGAGGTAAGTGCTGGGTTAAGCCACTTCCTCATCCAGTCGTGGTTCCCCACCCTTGGCTCTCTCCTGTGTGTAACTTTCCAAGGAAGCTTCTAGCAGCCTGTGTTGTGTCCAGCAGGAAGGAAGGAAGAACAATAGTTAACACTTGTGCTCACTTCACTTGAGCTGCTTTACACATATTAAGCCCATTCATCTTCCCAGCAGCCCTAGGAGGGACTGATACTCTTAATACAAACTCCATTTTACAGATGGGGAAAGTGAGGTACCAAGAGTCTCACTCAAAGTGGTATAGGTAATAAGAAGCAGAGCTGAGATTTTGGTCCAGGCAGTCTGACTTCAGAGCCTGTGGTTTAGCTTCTGTGCTTTGCTGTTTGCAGAAGGAGGGAAGGCGTGAGGGCAGTGGGTTTGATGCAGAAGAAAGGAGTCAAATGCACACGAGGGTCTGGGCAGAGAAGGCAGATCAGCACAAAAAAGAAAAAAAAAAGCCCGGAAACATACTTCCACGCTAGTATGCTCTAGCATGCACAAATCCACGAATGCCATGTGCACATAAAGGCAAGCCTACACAAAAATGTGTGTTTAGCTAATTACATACGCATCCATGTAAGTGTGAACATACGTGCCTGCCCTACACACTCAGAGATTTGCATGCATCTGGACATGCCAAGGCCACCACACATACACACACGTTTGCACATGTGAGCAGGCGTTGACACGCATGCGTGTTCACAGACAGATGCACACACACGCACGGTACGTGTTTATTTGCACCCATGCGCGTGCCCTTACACACACGGGCCCACACAAATACAAATTCTTTGCTTAAAGAAAACTTGTGACTGTATTAAAAATGTAGGACACATTGGTCAAATAATTAAAGCGAGGAGCGAGGCAGTGGGACTTCTCGCCGCTCTCTCGGGGCCGCCTGTGCTGGGCTGTGCTCAGCGTGGCTTCGTCCTATATATTTGAGGAAGAGGCACTTTATTACAGTAATTTATCACCCCCATAAATGTGGCTCCTCTGTAACGCGGAATAATTTGGGAAGAAATATGTTTTAAAAATTAAAAATGCAGTCGGCGTGCGCCCCGGCCGGTCTGCAGGGACACATCGCCGCACCTCCAGTAACTGCCCGTGTAGCTCTAATACCTACAACTTCCATTATTTAAAGTGTGATTATATTTTTCCTGCTTGGAGCTTTGTCAGCTATAAATAAAAGATAAGGGTGAATAGTTGCGGGGCCTAGTAAGCACTTCCATTATTGGTACTTAAGGGGGCTTGGGGATGGAGGCAACGGGCAGGGTGTGGGGAAGGAAGGGAGGCCATTTGGGGGGCATGGACTGGGCCTGGAAGCCGAGCCGTGGGCATGGGTGGGCCAGGTCCTTTCCCTGGTGGAGTTTTCCACTGGATCCAGAGCGACATGACCCCACGAACCTGGGTTCTCTTGTCCGCCGCCGACCACAGTGAGAGCCACCCACGGAGGTTGCTGCGTGGGGTGGCTCCCTGCATTCCGACCCCCTCCTGTCTCCCCAGGGACTCCGCAGTCATGGGACACCAGGGGAGAAGGGGCCTAAAAGAGAAAGGGATCCATCCGCTTGAAGATGTTTGGTTTTTCACAGCCAAGAGTTGTTGCTTTGAAGCGAGTCCAAACTGTGGCTGCCTGAGAAAGGCTTCACGAGGGAGTGTGTGTGTGTTGGGGGGAGGGAGGTGCCTTTATTAGCCAAAACAGGTCCTTGGCTTTCTGAGCCAGAGAGCTATTCTAATTAAGCAGAGAGTAACTGGGAAGGAAAGGTTACTCCTCTAACAACAGATCGGAAAACAAATGTGTTTGCTTTGTCACAAGGAGAAAAGGAGCGAGGCAAAGCTGAATGAAAAAGAAAACTAGAAATTGTTTCTTTGCCCCCTCTCCCCTGTCTTGCGTGTTTCTCTAAAGTTTTTTTTTCACGTCCTTGAGCCTTGGTTTGCTCATCTGTAAATCAGAGATGACAGTGCCCATTTCCAGGGTTATTGGGGCAATTAAATAAGATAAGATCTGTACAGCGTTGGGACTGGCTGTCGCCATCCCCCATCCCCCAGGTATTCAATAACGTTGATGAAATCAAGCCAGACAGAGATGCGGCGATCACGCTCCTTGGTATTTACCCAGGCGAATTGAAAACTGAGGTCCACACAAAAGTTTATAGCAGCTTTGTTCATGATTGTCCAAACTTGGAAGCAACCAAGATGTCCTCCGGGAGGGGAATGGATGCACGAACTGTGGTATAACCAGACAGTGCACTGTTATTCAGTGATAAAAAGAAATGAGCTATGGGAATGGGAAGTTAATGTTTAATGGGTGCGGAGTTTCAGTTTGGGAGAGTCAAGCAGTTCTAGAGATGAGTGGCAGCGTTGGTTGCCCAACAATGTAAATGTACTTAAGACCACCGAACTGTATGCTTAACCACACTTAAAATGGAAACTTTTTATGTTATTTATATTTTACCATAAAAAAAAAGAAATGAGCTATCAGGCTACGAAAAGACATGGAGGAATCTTAAATGCATATTGCTATACAAAAGAAGCCAGGCTGAAAAGGCTGCATACAGTATGATCCCGGCTGTATGATGTTCTGGAAAAGGCAAAACGGTGGAGACAGTAAAAAAGATCAGTGGTTGCCCAGGGTTTGGGGTGGGGAGGAGAGGGAGGGTTGACCAGACTCAGCTCAGAGGATTTTGAAGCCATACTGCATGATTCTGTAATGGTGAATGCATGTCATTACACATTTGCCAAAACCCATAGAATGCACATCACAAAGAGTGAGTCCTAGCGTAGTGAACTCTGGACTTCATCTGACAATAATAGTGCATCGATACGGGCTCATTGGGTGTAGCAAATGTACCACAGTGACAAGATGTTAATAATAGGGTAATGAGTGGGGGATTATATGAGAACTCTGTACTTTCTGCTCCTTTTTAAACCCACAACTGCTCCGAAAATCCAGGTCTAAAAATTTCAAATTCAAGTAAAAAATAAAAACTTAGGATTAAAATTGAAGCTCCAAAAATTAATTTAAAAAATTGGATGGAAGTCAACACTGGCCTTTCCTTCGCACTGAGAGCAGGCTGGAAGCCTCTTAGCAATCATTCCACCCATTGATTTCCAAACGCTTTGTTTCTTTTTCCAAGCAAAAATGTATGGGGCCCCCCAGGACACTTCAATACACTTCCAAAGCTCACACTATGACCAGGGCAAACCGGATGGGACCAGCAAACAGGTTTGGACCGGCTCAGGCTACATCCTGCCCGCCGGGGCTCCCTGATCATACCTGTCCACCGCTCCCCAGGTCGGTCTGCATTAGCCAGGCTGGATCAGCGGAATTTGTCTGAGCTACAGAGAATGAAGCCGCTGATTCAGACCTTTTGGAGCTGGTCCTAGCTGGTTGCATTTGTCCTAAACCAGCTCAGACCACTTGCAATTGGCTGAAATTAGCCCCAAACCTAGAATCAAGGGGTGTGCCCCCACACGGAGCCCCAAAGGGCAGAGAAGCTGAGATTCCACTTGGAGTGATCAAACAGGGAGTCTGGGCACAGCTCAAGTTGGAACAGACCAGTTGGGACTGATGAGCACATTGCTGCTGAGGCTGGAGAGAGAGCCTCCTCGCCTCCTGCCTCTAGCCCTGGAGTACCTCCCTGGGTACCTGGCTTGGAGGAATAGAGGCCGTTTGGGTTGGGCTGGGGAGAGGCTCAGGCAGGTGAGAGGAGGAGACTCTTCTGAGAAGTTGGGGGGAGAGGGGGTGTGGTGGGGCCCAAGGGAGGGTTTTGTAAAGAAGCAGGACCCTGGAGCCCGTCAGCGAGCTAATGGGCAATGACGTGCAGGGAGAGAGGGGAAAGGGACATAAAGAAGGGTTCAAGTCCTTGAAAAGGTGAGAAACAGCAGGACCCAGGGCACAAGAGGCAAGATCTGCCTCTGAGAGGAGAAGGGTCGCCGCCTTTGGGTGTCAGGAGGGAGGCCGTGAAGACCAAGGCAGATCCCATAGGTCCACAGGGTTAGGGGAGACTAGGTAGGCAGTCACGTCTCTTGAAACCTGTTCTTCCAACGACATTTAGGGCAAGGTCACCTACTGAGAGCGAGGAGGGTGGCAAGGGGGTGGCGAGTTTGAAAAGAGAGAAGATAGAGCACGGTCACCCCAGAGAAGTGAAACACAGAGGGATCCATGGGGCAGCTTGAAGGGCCCATTGGAGGTCCATGGTCATGAATTTCAAGTGAAACCTGGCAGCTCAGTCATGTGATTTTCTCCTGCAATATTCACCGGCATGCCATGGCCCGGGTCTCCCGAGTCACCAGTGGAATACGATTATGTGATGGTTGGGTTGAACAATACAAGAAGTGAAGCCAGGAGAGAACAACTGGACGGGACCAATGGCAAATGGGAAGGAAGCCCATCGAATGGACAGCAGGCCCCTGAGAATCCCAGAATCATGATAGGGGTGACACTTGAGCAAGGAGACAGGTGTCAGTGTGGGGTGCTTATAGAATGGGAAACTGAGGCCAAGCCAGAGAGGAGACTCATCCAAGGTCACAGAGTTATTTGTGGCCGAGGAAGAAACTTCCAGTTTTTGGTCACTTCTTACGTCATTCACTCATGTATTCCATAAGCTCCCAGTGAGTGCCAACTATGGGTCGGGTGCCCCGAACGCTGAGGCCAAAAGGTCCGATTCCTGCTCTCAAAGAATTCACTGCTCTTACATACGAAATTAACCCATCACTTACTTAATATAGCAAGTATATATGAAATATTAACATGTACATTTTTGAACAAAACCCAGCACGGTTGTGGCTTCTGTGGAGCTTGAAGTGGAGTGATTTACTAACTGTAGGATCTCGGGCAAGGATCTTGGCTTCGAATCTTTGTGTCTCAGTTTCCTCATCGGTAACATGGGGATCTTAACAGTAGTCGCGTTACAGTGTTAATATGGCGATGAAATGAGTTAATAGCGTATAAAGAGATTTAACGTTGTGTGCTCTCAGTAATTTAGCTATTTTTGTTCTTTAGTAATTGAAATGCGTGTATAGCCTCGATTCTCAAAGACCAGCTGCAGCAACCACTGTGGGCATCCCACCCATAGTCCCTCGCCACTCACTTTTCCCATACGGGCTGATGGTGTCAGACGCAAGCTCCTGTGATTTTTTTTTTTTTTTTGCCTGAGTGCTTCTTCATCCTGCTGCAGAGTTGGTTAGCATGGGCCAGAAGCCCTGGGCGGTTAACTCGTCCAGGAGCAGCATTTAGCCAAGGGTGCATACGAATGGGAAGGATAAATACCCACTTTCCTTGCCCCTCGGGTCAGATGTCTCTTGGACATATTCTAGCCTGTCATTTCCCCATTGAGACTGAGCCTCAGTTGCCCACAGTGGGAACTTGCTCATTAATACACACACGACAGACTTCCCTTCTCCGTGTCTCTTCCCCATTCCGTGTTGCTATTTCCTGAGATCAGCTTTAAAGCAAACCAGCTGCTTACACTCCATCCTTGTCTCAGGATCTGCTTCCGGGGGAGCCCAACCCAAGACAGTTGGCAATACAAATGGTCCTAGGAAGGAGACTCTCGGGACGAGCTTCTGGAACTGAATCAAGGACCACATTCCTGGTGGGAGTGGAGCGGTGCCAACCTGTCGAGTGCTGAGACCCTCCCCTGACTTGATCTGGAAGCGGTGCAGGGGGAGGAGAATGCCTGGGTTTATCTAGTGGCTCTAGCACTTGACAGATGAGGAGCAGGGGGCCAATGGTAACTCAAAGGATTGCAAAGTTGTTCAGGTGAGGTTAACTGCCATGGGAGCCCTGAAGGAAGAAAATGACAGGCTTAGGTCAGCCCATGATCAACTCAGGGGCCAGTGTGAACGCCGGAAGGCTGCCGGGACAGCACTTAACTGGACCTTTCATTCCCAAAGCTGGGGGGGGCAGGCTGAGCCGAACATCAGACCCAAGATCTGATTGAAAGAGTAGAGAAGGCACATAGGAGGCTAAATTCTCAGCCCCAGCGAGCCTTCTATGTTGAAGTCGGAGAGCTGATAGAGAAAGGCCAGGGCTCTGGAACCTGGAATGGGAATATTCGTGTGGATCTGCTTGATAAACCTGAGCCTCTGGACTGATCAGTGTGGCCCCTCGTCCTTGCTAGAGCTTCCCCTGGGTGGGAGACCATGCAAAGGCCTCATCTGAGCTGGATGCCTCCCAAGACGATGTGGACTTCTTTACCACAGCCCCTGCTTCTCCTACTTGCCATCCAGACCGATAGCTAAAATCAAGTCTCAACGTGGTCTGAAAGGGTTAGTATTGTTCCTTTAGTAGGAGGAAATGGATTCTCTACCAAAAGAGGTGCAGGGCCTGGCTGTGTCCTGGCAGGAACTAGGAGAACACCCCCTGGGAGTGGGTCTTGAAGGTCCTGTATCAGGGCAGGGAGGATCTAAGGCTTAATGGGGAAATTATTGATCTGGGGAGTACTCTGCTATGACTCAGAACATGAGCTCATCTCCTAGTGCTGTTAGAATGGCTTCCAAAGGCTTCGATATGAAGTCAGTCTATAGTAAGTGTGGGAAAGATGACAAAACTGCCTTGGCCAAGCACGGCGGGAGGGACCCGAGGCTCAGGGAGATGGACTTGTTAGAATGGACATATTATGTAAGACCAGAGAACTCACCAACGTGCTATGCTTGGTGTACACAGGCAAAAAATGGAGCGCTGGCCGGAGTGCATCTCACGGTGGGCCTCGTGGACCCGCAGACCCACCCGTGGTCGTTTCTCCAATCCCTGAGCAGGTCATTGGGAAGGATATACCCCACAGCTGGCAGGAGCCTCAGTTTGGTTCCTAACCCAGTGGTGTAAAAGGATTCCTCAGGGGGAAGGTGGGGTGGAGGCCCCTAAAACTGCCCCCACCCCAGCCAAGATAGTAAATCAGAGCCACACCACACGCTGGGAGGCTAGCAGAGATTAGAGCCACCCTCAAGGACATAAAGAATGCAGGAGCGCTGGTTCCTATCAGATCCCCATTCCGTTCAGCCGCAGAGCCCCTGTAAAACCGGAAAGGTCATAGCAGACGGTGAATTAGCACAACCTCCCCTAAGTGGTAGCCTCAGTCTCACTGCTGGGCCTGATCACTGCAGCCTCTGGCGCTTAGTAAGCGCCTACTGATCTGCAGGATGTTATCTTCCATCCCTCCCCACCCCCCACCACAGAAGGGGGGGGGTAGAAGCACTTCCTATTCACCTGGGTAGAGGGCAGTGTCCCTTCACTGTCTTAGCCCCGCTCGCCCTGTCCCAGAGTTTATGTTAACTCTCCCGCCCTGTCACAATGTAATCTGAAGGGATCGCGATCACCCGAGCTGGGCTGGCTCTGCCCCCATGTTAACCGGAGCAGAAACTACATTTCCCAGAATTCCCTTTCCCGCGGAGCTCTGGGATAGCCCGGGCGCAACACTTGGAGGGAGATTTTTGTAAGATGGAGTTGAAGCCGCCGACGTGCTCATTTTACGCCTGGGAGGTGGGTGCACGGCGTGGGGCGCCCTGGCAGCTCGGCCTGTGCTTACTTAGCGCTGACTTACTTTGTCAGGGGGCAGCCGCCGCGTCTCCAGCTTCTCCACCTGCTGCCCCTCCGCGTGCCAGACCCGGTTCCGGGGGCCGCGGCGGGGGCAGGACAGGACACGTTCCTGCTCTCGCTGAGCCTGTGCTCTCCTGGAGGCCAGCGAGCCGGGTAGAAAGGGCTCCCAAAACCGGTTCTCCGCAGCAACCAGGGACAGTTCGATCTCACTGCCGTGGTGACCGTGACCGATGCCATCCCCAGCCTTTCCATCTCTCTTTCTCCGCCTTCTGGGTTTGCATCTTTTTTTTTTTTTTTAAGATTTTATTTATTTATTTGGCAGAGACACAGCGAGAGAGGGAACACAAGCAGGGGGAGTGGGAGAGGGAAAGGGAGAAGCAGGCTCCCCGCTGAGCAGGGAGCCCGAGCAGGGCTTGATCCCTGGGATCATGACCTGAGCCGAAGGCAGACGCCTAACGACTGAGCCAGGCAGGCGCCCTGGGTCTGCTTGAAGACAAGAGTATGCAAAGACACGCTCTGAACCATCAGCCGGGGTTACCACTGAGAAGTGAAATTGGTAAGGAGGGTTTTCCTGCTTTTACACACAACTGAGGCAAAGAGAGGTTACACAGTGTGCCCATGATCACACAGCTGGTCATTCCGTAGCCGAGCTCATGAGGCCTTGTCCCCCTGCCTGCTTCATACATCCCGTTTCTTCCCATGACGAGGACGGGCCCCTGCCCCTCTCATGGCTTCCAGCAGGACCCGGCCTCCAGATTTCCAACTCAGACTTTCCCCCAAAATCCCCTTGTGCCCTCGCTGCCTGCCTTGGCCACGGCTCTGTGATAGGACAGAATTAGAACTTGCCTGGTGGTGGGAGGTGGTAGCAATGGCTGCAGAAGAGAAGTGACTTTCAACTTCTAGGAATTGACTTTGACAATCAGATCAGGCAAGGGGCTGAGTCACTGGCAGGCCCCTCCGGCTTGGTTTTAATCAGGTCAGATGGTGCAGCGCGTGGGGGGCGGGTGGGGTGCAGAGGGCTCGGTTCCACTTCCTGCCGTGGAGGTTCAGGCCCTTCGATGCAGTTTCTGTCTCTGATGGGGAGGACGCGCCCAGCAAGTGTCAATCCGGGCCACCTGGGTGGGCTAAATTTAGGTCTTAGGATGTCAAAGCTGCGAGGACCTAATATCTTGTTTTGCAGATGAACAAAGTGAGATGGAGAGCGGTGGAGAGACTTGCCTGGGTCATAGAGCTGGGGTCACAGCTGGGACTCAAACCCAGGCCTCTCCAAAAGTCACCACACTAACTCCAGAACGGGTGCTCTTTCCAACCGCCCCCCCCCCGCTGACCTGGGCCACCCTCCCAAGGTCTGCCCCCTCCTCCCCTATGGTGGAGGGTAGGGAATGGGACACTGCTCCGTGTCTAACACCAAACACTGGTTTGGGAGGCCGACATCTGACTTCTAATTCTGGCCCCACAACTTACTGTATGACCTTAAGCAATGACTTCATTTCTCTTTAAAGTGGGCATAAAGGATGTTGTTGGATTCAAGACACAAATGTTAACACAATTGCCTAGGACATAGGAGATAGTCAATAAATGTTAGTTCTATTTTCTTTATATAATGATTTCCTAGCTGACTTCGGTGGAACCCTGGGCTCTTTGACAATATCTCAGGGGTCCTGGGTGGGTGGGAGTGAAGAAGGAGGCCAAAAAAGGGGGCTTGGAGCTAGCTCCTCACCATCCTTCTTCCCCATTCCCACTGCCATGCATGCGTATCTCCCATAAACCAGACCTGTCTTACAGTTTGAGTTCTGCTTGAATTTTTTTTACTGGGCCTGCTACTAAAAATCTGGTCATCCACCACTGCCTGAAGTTTGCAAACTCAGAGAGGACCTACTAGAATCACAGAGAAATAAGAATCATAGTGCTATTTTAACATTTATGCATTTGATAACTGCAGTAGGAAATATTACATTTGATTATTGGTTTCCCGGGGCAGCAGGAGTCTGTGGCCGCCTTGTGGGTTCCCACTCAAGTGCTATGGCCCACTTCCTTCCATGCAGATGGAACCCACATTTCAGTTGACCAATAGGTGCACCTATGATTCATGGAACCCCTTCCCCACTGCAAGGAGGGAGGAAATGTTCACTAATGTGAACAAATCACAGTGGTTCCATCCTTCTTGCCAGTGATCAGTTAGGGCCCAGGTGACAAGACTCTGCCTATGAGGCTGGAGGAGATGTTTATGGGGAAGGAGGCTTCTGGAAAAAGATGTCCCTTTTGATCAAAAACAAAAAGCTACATGGAGAAAAGCTGTCCCCTTCGCCTGCCTGTCTATGTGACTGCCACCTTGCAGCATCCATCTAAGGCCTGGGGACAAAGTGAGCCCCCGAGAGCTCCTGCACTAATCAGCTATTGTTCTAACAGTGCCACTAAACAACCATTCCCCAAACCCAGTGACTGACAGCAGGCATGTCTTCGCATGCTCTCAGGTCACGGGTCAGCAGGTTGACCGTGGCTCAGCTAATTTAGGCGGGGCTGGGCTGGGCCACTCTGCTTCAGGCTGTGGATTGGGTTCCAGTCTCTTCTACCTGTGTTTATTCTGGGGCCCAGGCCGAAGGGGCCTCCTGACAACCAGGGAGAGATCTTCCTGAAACTGTGCTCAGAGGAGAGAAGGGGAGACAGGGAGGCAGCCAGGCAAGCTGAGGCCAGCGTCCGGATGGTAAAGGAGCTCAAGGCCAAACCAACTGGCACAAGCACGTTTAAGGCCTTGGCTCAAGTCATGCCTGGTACATTCCGATAGCTAAAGGAAGCCACAGGCTGGGCCCAACATAGCAGGCTGGGATGTATGCTCAGCCCAGGAGAGAGAAGGCCGGTAAACATCTGCTGACCAATACTATTACTCCAGCCTATCACGGAGGCACGGACCTGAAGATGGCCCTGCCTATGCAGCTGCCCCGTTGGTAACACAGGCCATTCTGCAGGTGCTCTGTTACCTGCCCCCGAGAACGGCCAATGGAAGCCAGGGTGCGGGGAGGGACTGCATGGCCTCCTAGGGAGAATTAATTGTTAGAAAACGTGGATTCAGAGTAGGCAACAGGGCCTGAGCACAAAAGAGAGTCCCAGATTTGAGGCAGTGGCTGGAAACTGAAAGTCCCCTCATTCCACTGTCCTTGGGAGGTATGTGCCACACCCAAGGGAGAAAGCCATCATGCGGTTTTGAACTAAAAGAACAGCTTCATTGGGGCGCCTGGCTGGTTCAGTCGGTAGAATATGTGACTCTTGATCTTGGGGTTATGAGTTCAAGCCCCATGTTGGGCGTACAGCTTACTTTAAAAAAAAAAAAAAAAAAGTAATCTCACCCTCTGTAAAAGAAGAGCTTCATCAACTTATGCATCCCAATTGGGCGTAAACACCTCTACTGCAGGGACTTCCGGACTGACCCTAGAGTGCTTTGTCACAGACCCAGGAGCTGCCTGGGCCCCGGGGCATTGGAGCCCTCAGTAAGGGTCTGAAGCCGGGCCAAGGCCAAGGCAGGGTCTGGGTGGAGCAGAGGACAACGATGGTGCCCAGCAGGCCTCGAGAGGTCCACCACACAAACCGAGGGGCAGAGACCAACAGAAGCGGATGCAGCCCAGTCAGATTCACAGGCCCACGGGAGGCCCCACTTGAGGACAATGGGGTCTATCCTGCGGCAGGTGGGGAGTTTGTGGTGGACTGGAGTTCTGGGCAAGCAGGTGGGCCTGGGCCTGGGGTGATCTCTTTGCACCCATAGGCTGGTGAGACCTGGACAACCTCAGGTCATGGACTGAGGTTCACAAGTTCACGACCCACGTCTGCTGTGTCTCTAAACCCCTGGTGCCCAGCCCCCAGTCAGAAGAGAGTAGGCGGTGCGGAAGTTTGCTCGGTGGGTGGGCAAATAATAACACTAACAGCAAGAAACATAACAACAACAGCTGCTTCTGTCCACAGGATGTAAGGGGTGTCCCAGGAGACCCTAAAAGATACCTGGGGCATTTGACGTCTTTTAGGCCCTGGTGAGTCCCTGCCTCCCTCCCTTTTCGGCCTGGTGTGCCCGACCTGATATCGGGCGGGGCCCTGGGGGAGGGGCTGGGCCACAGGCAGCTCAGCCAGGCTGACCAGGAGCCTCAGTGACCAAGACAGTGGTCAAGTTCGTGGTTTCAACGCCGCTCACAGGCACTCTGGTGCGTGTCCCATATTAGTGAGATGTGTGTGGCAGTGTGATGGGGGGGTCTGAGTGGGCGTGACCACAGGCATCCAGGGGCCTCAGTGGCAGTGGGGAAGCGTGGTGGTGATAGGACAAGAGGGAGGAGGGTGGTGGCCAGTGAGGAGGAGGGGAACTTCGGAGACTTTAGGGAAATCAGATGTGTCGTGGTGACACAGCAGGTGGCCAGCTTGGGCACTCTGCCCACGTGATCTCATGGAGGATCTTACAACAGCCCTGCTTTGCAGGTTGCCACCATTTCACAGAGGAGGAAGCTGAGACTCCGAGGAAGGAAGCAGCATGGGCCGGAATGCAGAGCAGAGATCAGCCAGTCATCCAAATGACAATGGCCATAGGGACAGGGGATTCAAGCTGATCTCTGAGAGGGTCCCGCTGGGCAGGCAGGTGTGGCAGACCCCCTCTGTGGTCCTCCCGCCTCCGGCTCCTTTTCTGAGACCTGCCCTTCCCCCCAGGTGGGGCCCCACAGGCCCTGCAAGTACCCTACCTCTCTGCCCCCCTGACGACACCAGGGATGAACGCTGACTCAAACTGGGCCAATCAGCTTCTCTCTCTTGCAGCTTAGCACTGGGGGGTCAGCAATGCTGGGCTGCCTTTTTGGCTGGTTATTCGAAATGAAACGTAAAGCGGGGTCAACTCGCTGTATTTGAGCCACATGTTCATAAAATGGCAGAGAAAAGACACGATCATAAAGAACCTGAACCCGTGCTCAGGGGAGAGGAGGGGAGACAGGGAGGCAGCCAGGAAGCTGGGGCCAGCGTCCGGATGGCGAAGGCCGAGGAGTCTGAGCAAGCACCCGGACTGCCAGGAGCGCAGGATCCGCAGGTGAGCTGTAAACCAGCCCTCTTACCAACAACAGCAGCGGAGCCCTAATCTGTAGCATTTGCCAACGTCCATGATGTAAGTGTTCCCACCATGGCTGATTTCAAGCCACCAACAAATGTCCCTGGGAAGAGACGGAGCTGGGAAGAGAGCCAACTTCATCCAGCATCGCCAACCAGTAAATGGGGATGAGGAGTAGCTGATGGATGCCCGGACAGGTGGCCTGGAGAGATCTTGGGGGCAGGGGGGTCAGGGCAATACACCCGAAGTATCACCAGAGGGACCTGGCATAGGTGGGCAGCTCCCTTTAAAGGAGCCAGGAGAGACAGCAAGTCTCTGGGCTGCCGTGGGCCTGTGTTTGTGCCCCCAGGGGACCGTACTAGTGAGGCCTCCATCAAGGGGATAGCCCAGTTCTCAGAACCCTGACCTGAGGGCAGGACTAGACTAGCAGCAAAGGTGAGGGAGGTTTCATTCATTCATTCATTCATTCAACAAGCAGTTAATGAGCTCTGACCATGTGCCCCGCCCCGGAGTTGCGACAGAGAACAAGGCAGACACTGCTTTTCCCTTCCCTCTGGGAAACTGGAGTCGGGCAGAGGATGTGGGCATGAACACAGGCAGAGAAGGGCTGGATGGGGTGGATGGGGGCACAGGGACCTGGGAAGCTCAAAGAAGGAGCATCTAACCCTCAATGGGGAGGTAGCATCAAGGAAGGCTGCCCAAGGGAAGGGTCTGCAAGTTGAGGGCTGCAGGAAGCATGGAGGAAGGGGCGTGGGGTGGGGGTAGGGAGAAGGTTCTAGGCAGGGGAACAGCCTGTGCCAAGACCCAGAGGTGGAAGGACTGAGCGTCATTCAGTCTGGTGGGAGGGTGGGAAGAAAATGAGAGTTGACTGGGAGTAGTTAGAAGCCATTAGAGGCTTTGAAGCTGAGGGACACTGTGATCAGTTTACCCACCCACCCCCAAGATCATTCTGGCTGCTCTGGAGGCAAAAGGGGGTCAGGGAGACCAGCTACAAATGTCCCAGCAAGAGTCAAGTGGGGCTCAAGCAGAAGAGAAGGGAGACTGAGTCAAAACATATTTCGGAGGTGGCTGGGTGAATGTAGGGGATGAGAAACAAGGATCAAGGATCATCAAGGACCCTGGCAAGATGGTTGGTCTGAAAAACGGACGGTGGCGCCATTTATCAAGGTGGGGTGGGGGGCTGGGAAAGGAATGAGTTGATGTGAGGGAAGCTTATTGTGTGGGTTATTCTGCCATTTTTGACCCTAAGCTTTTTCATTCCATTGGGGAGCTGCCCACCTTGAGAGTCTTGGTAGGAGTAGAGGGCAAAGCCCACTGCAAAATGTAAATGCAGAGCCCCTTGCTCAAAAATTATTATGAATTTCAAGATGGTGAAAGGACTCATACTAAGGAGTTCAGAGCATTAGGCAGTGTTTGTGGCTGTGGATAGCTTTCCTATTGAATCCTTCCAAGTATATTATTACCTATTTATATTATGTATCTGATTATTATCATTATTATAATTTAATACTATTGTTCTTAAAATTACCATTTGCAACTCATTGAGCTGGGCACTTTACATTCAGTATCAACATCATTGTTATTGTTATTTTAAAAATAAGAAGAGCTAATATTTATCGAAGGCCTGTACTAGACCAGACACTGTGCTAAATGATTTGCATACATTATCTTATTTCACAAATAAAGAAATTGAAGTTCAGAGCAGTTAAAAAACTTTCCCTTAGGGTGCCTAGGTGGCTCAGTCGATTAAGCATCTGCCTTCAGCTCAGGTCATGATCCCAGGGTCCTGGGATCGAGTCCCGCATCAGGCTCCTTGCTCAGCGGGGGTCTGCTTCTCCCTCTGCCTTCTCTGCCTGCCACTCCCCCTGCTTGGGCTCTCTCTCTGACAAATAAATAAATAAAATCTTAAAAAAAAAAAACAACTTTCCCATGATTACATGACGAATACATGATGGAGACAGTTTACAATCTCAGATCTGTCTGAATCAAGCCTATGATATTATCCATTATTCTATAAAACTATTTTTCAAATGTTCCTGATAATAAAGATGATCATCTCACATTTGTTTAAAAATACAGAGTTCCAGGATCCTCCCTTAGAGAACCTGGCTTAGTAGCTCTGAATTAGGATTCAGGTCTCTATATTTTGATCCCTAGAAGATTTTTATTGTCAGGCAAGCTTGGGAAACACTGCTGTGATACCTAGTGATAGGATTGTGGCAAATGCTTCTGTTGTTGACAATTATTCATTCCCTTCCTTGTAAGAGGATCATACAGCCACACCGTTGCCCTACCTCCTGGTAGGCAGAGGTTTAGTTCTCAGCACCACTGCTAGGCTTGGCAGTGTGAATTGCTCTGACCACTGGAAAGTGAGCAACGTGACATCCAAATGTCTAGCACAAACTTTGAACACAGTGGCATGGTTCAGCTTGCTCTCTTGCACTTCTGTCCTCCGCCATGAAAACAACCTGTCCCAGAGAAGGGGCTATTTCTTCAGCCTGGGTTCCAGAACAAGAAGTCATGTGAAGCAGTACTAACTTGCCGTCCTGGTGAGAAATAAAGATTTGTTGTTGTAAGCCTTTGAGATTTGGGGAAGTTGTTTGTTACACAGCACAGCTGATGAATACAATATTTATTTACAATATTATATAATAACAGTGACATCTATTGAGGACTTTTTATGTGTGAAGCATTTTATTTATATATTTTGTCTCTAATCATAGCAAAAATAAATTGGAAGCTAGGGATTATTATCTCCACTTTAGACACCAGGAAACTAAAGCTCAAAGAGGTGAGGTAACTTGTCTAAAGTCAGGAGCGGTGACGACACTGTCTGCTTCCCAAACTCTTCACTCACGAGTGAACCTTCTTGCCCCTCCCCTCCCCCTCCTCCTCTTTCCCACCTCTCTCCTCTGCTTTCTGCCACCATCAGTCTCAAGTGCAACCTGTTGGCAGAAATAGACATATGCAATATTTAATTCACTTTAATTAAAATACATTTTAGTGGATTTTTTTTCTGGGACATAACTCATTTTGATGGGAACCCATTGGATTTTAATGGGAAACCTATTAGAGGAACATATTGTGATCTTTAATGAAGCTGGGCTGTGTGGAGAACCACCTACAGGTAATTAGAAACCCTCCAGGCCCTTGGGGAATAAGGTGAGATGAACTTCAGTTTGTTTAAGACAATTAATGCAGACAATGATCTGGGAACGAATTAAATGGTCCTTGATTAGGAGCAGCTGTGCAGGTGGCGTCCTCAGGAAAATGGGACATGCAAGTGGGGCTTTTAAGAAAGAGTGATTATTAATGCTTATCTGTTTATATTGGCAGCTAGCACTTCACCAGGCTGTCGGTTTGATCGAGTGGCTCCATCTCCCCCCCCCCCCCCCACCTCTTCATGCTCTCTTTCTTCATTGATAACTTCTGGGTCTGCCAGGTGTCTCAAGGGACCTGCTTGCCTCTGCTAGCCGATGGGTGCATCCACATTGGCAGGCTGGGAGCCCCCCCCAACTCCCACAAGTGTATGCTTCCATGTTGATGGGCACTTCTACACTGGTGGGATTGGGAACCTCTGTATTCTCAAATATGGTTGTTCCTACAGTAGTTAGAATAGGAACATCTATGCTTTTTCACTTGCGCATGTTGTATTTGCAGCTCTAAGAGCCACTGTACTCCTAAAAGGATGCATTGCCCCAAGTCTGGAATAGGCTTATCCCTGCTGGAATACTGAGGAAATCCACACTGAAAGAAATAATAAGCACTGCACTGACCGTAAGTACTCTTGTACTAGAGATGAGCACATTTCCCCTTTGCCTTGATTGAGGGCCTCTGCACATGCAGGGAGGATGCATCTTCACTAGAAGAGTGGAAAGGCTGCCTGGAAGAAGAGACATCTAAATTGGGTCCTGGTGGGAGTTAGCAAGAGTTCACTTCTATATTGACAGGAATGGAGCTTACAGCTGTGGGTGCTTCTACATCCATTAGAACGAAAGCATCTGCAGTGGTTGGGCTGGGAATGTCCCCAGGGACAGGAATGGGTATGATTATCTTGAAAGAAAAACTGGTGGGTCTATATTGGCAAGGAAGGGTGCTTCACACAGGTACATATGGGGCGTTTCTACACTCACATGAATAGGAAGCCCTACATTTGCTAGAACGAGTGCCTCTGTAGATGGGCATGTCTACATTAGCAAGGATGGGCACTTCTATGCTGGCAGGGGTAATTCCTAGAAAAGAATGGAACTTTTGCATTGAAAGGAATGGCTGTCTCTTCGTTGGTGAAGGTGGGCACTTCTACACTGATCTCTGACATTTCCTGACTCCTGACCAGTAACACCAGAGTGATTCCACTGACTTTTCCGAAGTCCCAGACCATTCCCTCAACTCCCAGCCCAGGGCTACTTTGTCCAGAGGTGGAGGAGGCAGTCACACCGTGGGTGCCATGGGGCAGGGAGAGACAATGGAGAGAGGAAGCAGGACCACTGGTTACCTACCTGCCCAGGAGTGGATTAGGAAGGGAAGAACCCAGAGTAGGTTCCAAGCAACTTTCTGGTACTCAGAACCAGTGAGGCCAGGGAGGGTGGCAGCCAGGACCCCCCACCAACACCAGGCAGCCCCGAGCCCCTTCCCCAATCCCCTCACAGCTCAAGCTTCTGGCAGGGGCTGCTGTGAGATTCCCCATGCAACCCTGACACGGGGCTGTAGCTAAAACATTGGTCTGGCAGTTTTCCCTCTTTAAGTTGAAGTGTGATGTTGGCAGGCAGTGAGCTGTGGTGGCAGGCTGCCAGAGGGAGCATGTGTTGGAAATCCTTGTTCCACGTTGCAGCAATCTGGGGCTCCCCCACCCACAAACTGCTCCAGAGCCAGCCAGCCACGGGGGCCAGAGCCTCCCACTGATGGGGAGCAGCCACCAAGAATAGGGAATGATGAGGAACAGAGGCTTAGAGAAACCAGGGATAGAGGAAGATGTGAATAGAAATGGAGCCACAGAGAGACATAGCCACAGAACCACAGCCAAAGACAGACACAGAGAGACCCATGGAGACCCAAGGTCAGAGAGATCCAAGGAAGACAGAATTGAAAGAAATTAAGAAGCATAGGAGATTGGATAAAAATGACAGACTGGGTCCAGTCCTCTCTCCCCAAATCTCCAGTTATAACAGAAAAAATATATGTATTGATGTAAGTGTATAAACTATTGTAACAGTTGTAGAAAACAAGAAAGTTCTCAGTGGATCAGAAACTTTGTGGAATTCCTGAAAGATGGAAAGTAGACAGGCCTGAATTGACAGAGGAGCCCATAGCCCAAAACACACAAGGAAAACATCACTGTGCAAGATGGGCTGGTTCCAGGAATGCTCCAAGCTCAGAGTCAACAGGACCACAGGATACACAGAGCAGCAGGGGACCAGTGCAATCATGAGAGTGAGCGATTGAGAAGCTGCATGTGAAGCAGCCAGGCTGGCCTATTCCTGACCAACTCCCCCTCCCCACCCCCTATTGCTCATGCTGAGCAGCTAATGGCAGGGGAGTTTACCCATAAGCCAGAGCAATGAGTGGACATATTTAGGTCTAAGAGTCAAGGACATGCCCTGGGGAATCTAGTGACACACTGGGAAGTGAGAAGAAGACCAGCTTCCATCACATACCACTGACAACACTTCTCCACAGTGATTACCAGAGACAAACTCTTGCGGTCAAAACCATCCTTCAGAGACAGGCAGATAGAGCAAATCACCGAAGAAAACCAAGAATGCCAAAGCATTTCAGGAAAATCAACACTGTGAAAGAGGGGAATCAAATTTAACCAACAGAAGACCTTAAACTCAAGGGAATAGACTTAAGGGGGCAAACACAAACAAAAAGTAGACTTTAAAGTAGTATAATTACCATCCCTAGGGAGATTGGAGAAGCTATCATACCCATAAATTGAGAACAGGCTGTTACTAAAATGAATCACTAAGAGATCTTGAAAATTTAAAATAATTGTTCAAATTTAAAACTCAGTAGGTTGGCTGAATAGTACAAAGTATAGCTAAAGGGAAAGTTGGAATAAATTTAAAGACATGCAGCCCCTATGCCACACCTAGGTGTAAGCTTAGAGAAACTTTTTCATGTGTGTAAGGAATTATGTGAGTGTTCACTGCAGAATTGTTTGATGCAATTAGAAAAAATTGGAAACAGCCCATAAGCTAACAGAGAATGGATAAAAAAAATTGTGGTTTGGTCACATTACAGAATCTTATGCAACAGGTAAAACAAATTACCTACAGCTACATGTATCCACAGGGATCAATTTTAAAAATATAATGCTGAGTGACTAAAAAGCAATTGCAGAATGATAGATTGGTACAATATCTATTATATAAAGTTAAAACATGAAAACAATAGTATACACCTTTTCTATGCATTCAGTATAACATTGATGGTTATATTTCAAGAAAATTTACATTAAAATTGGAAAATGTCTATCTGAAATACATAGAGAACTGTTACAATGTGATAATAAGACAAACAATCCAATAATAATGGAGAAAAGATTTGAACAGAAATTCCAAAAAGGAAGATATATGAATGCAATAATCACATTAAAAATCCCCAGCTTTATTAGTCACTAGAGAAATACAAAGTAAAATAATAATGACGAACCACCATACACTAAAGTTAAAAAGACTGGCAATACCAAGTGTTGGCAAGGATATGGAGAAACTGGAACTCTCATAGGTTGCTGGTGGGCATGCGAAACAGCACAGCCAATTGGAAAACAGTATGTTAACATGAAGTTAAGAACACACTTACCCTGTAACGTAGCAATTTTACTTTCATGTATTTACCCAAGAGAAATTAAAACATATGTCCACCCAAAGATCTGAACACAAATGTTCATAGTTGCATTATCCAGAATAGCCCTAAACTGGAAGTAATTCCAATGTTCATCAACTGGTGAATGGGTAAATGAATTGTTGTATATTCATACTTGGGAATACTACTCAGCAATAAAAAGTAATTAAACATTGATAATGCATGCAAAAACATGGCTGAATCTCAAAAATATTATGCTAAGTGAAATAAACCAAACATAAAAGAATATGCACATCTGATCCCATATATGTAATTCTAAAAAAGGCAAATCTATAGAACAGAAAGAGGTTGTTGTCTAGGGCCAGGGTAGAAGCAGGTGATCAACTGCCAAAGGGCACATGAAAATTTTTTTGGGTGATGGAATTCTTTTATATCTTGACTGTGATGGTGGTTACACAATTTCATACAAATACCAAAATTCATCAAATGGCACACTTAAAAATACGTGAATTATATAGTATACAAATAATACCTTAATAAAAAGTTAATTTAAAAATCATAAAGACCAAATTCAACATAGTTGTTACCTATGGACAGAAAAGAAGGGGAATGGAATTGGGAAGAGAACACAAAGAGCTTCAACTTTATTGACAATATTTAATTGCTTAAAAATAGAAATATAAAGCAAATATGGCAAAATGTTAAAACTGGGTAGTGTGTACTAGTGTGTTTGTTATATTATTTAGTCTTTATACTTTTAAATGTATTTTATGTTGAAATATTTCTAAATTGTTTTTGAAATCATGAATTAGTGAGTTAAAAATAAGCTGAGGGAGGGGCGCCTGGGTGGCTCAGCTGGTTAAGCATCTGCCTTTGGCTCGGGTCATGATCCCAGGGTCCTGGGATCAAGCCCCGCATTGGGCTCCCTGCTCAGCGAGAAGCCTGCATCTCCCTCTCCCACTCCCCCTGCTTGTGTTCCTGCTTTCACTATCTTTCTCTCTGTCAAATAAAAAAAAATAAGCTGAGGGATGGGGCAGTTGGCTGGGTGGCTCCATTGGGTGGCTCAGTTGATTAAATGTCTGAGTCTTGGTTTCAGCTTAAGTAATGATCTCATGGGTCATGAGATCAAGCCCTGTGCTGGGCTCTGTGCTCATCAGGGAATCTGCTTGAGGATTGTCTCCCTCTGCCACTCCCCCCACTCGTGAATATGATCTCTCTCTCTCTCCCTCTCTCCAAAATAAAAAAATAAATCTTTAAAAAAAAAATAAGCTGAGGGATTCTCTTAAGACTGTGGTGTAAAATGACTGAGAGATATGGAGAATGAAAAAATAGTTAAATGATATAGAAACTAGATACAGAAATTTCAACATTTTTCTAGTCAGAGTTTCATAAGCAGAAGATGGAGAGAGAAAGATAATCAATCAATCAATAGGAGAACATTTCCCAAAACTGGAAGCAGTCAAGAGTCTTAAAGTTGAGAGGATCAATCAAATGCTAAGCAACATAAATGGAGGGAGAAAGATTCATTCCTGACACACAGTGATAAGATTTCAGAAGGAAAAGTCTTAAAAGGTAGAGAGGGGCTAGCACTGCTTATTCTCAGAGGAATAAGATTCAGATTGGCAAATGATTTCTATTTGGCAACACTGGAAAACAATGGACAAAGAGCTTCAAATTTCTAGAGAAAATTGTTTTGATCCTAAGATCCTGTGCATAACTCAACTAGCCTTCAAGAGTGAGTGGGGGAGGGATCAAAGATATTTTGGACAGAGTCTCTCTGAACGAATATATTATTCACAGACTCTCTAAAAGAATTACTCAAGAATGTACTGCCATAAAAGAGAAAGAAAATGAAAAAAAGACCAAAAAAGACATGGGGTATGGGAAATAGTGATTTAAAAAAAACACAGTAAAACTTTGTTGTTGAGTCTAATTTTGAATGCATAATCCAACAGCAGCAGCAATAGCAATGACAACAGTAACAACCCAGGAACTCACACTCCAGGTGATCTCAATGTGTAATGTATTCAGGAGTGGGGATGGGGTGTGAGAGTGTTTTTTTTTAACTAGTTCAAGGAGAGGATATAGATCCTGAGGATCTCTAGACATATAAAGTGCAAGTTTAAATATGTGTTTAAAGAAGATTTCTCTTTCTGAGTAGGATATAGTGGTTATGGCAGGCCAGGCCCTCACTACATTAACTAGGGGAAAAAAGAGATAAATTGCAAAATCATAGTATTAAAACCATCACAGAGCTGGTAATGAGGAGTAGATGAGCTAAAATCCAGAGCAGGAGGAGCCCTTCCTAGAGGAGTTGGTGATCAGCCTTGGGAGCATCTCCCAATTCGAGGCTTGGCCTGAGGATCTTGTTTGCCTCAAGCTGAGAGGTGCTACTGAAGCAAAGAGAACACAGCAAAGCTTTTGCTGGTCTTGTAGGACCAGTGTGATGGGTGGAAACTGTAGAAGTTCACAATGCAGTGTCCCCACAGAAGAGTTTTTGAGGTCTGTGCTGTGTGGGAGGCTGACTGGCTGGACCAGAAACTTCTAAAACATGATATGAAATCTGTGGTTTCACAGTACGTGGTCCCACTAGAGAAAGGAGATGACCTCAGCACTGGTGCTTTCTCCATCAAGAGGTCAAACCTCCAAAGAGAGGAATGGGATCTCTCAGTCACTTAGGGATGAGGAGACAGAAACCTTCCAGTCTCTCAATCAAAAGCCTAGAAGGGCCATATCCAAAAAACATGAATAAATCAGAGATAGGCTGAGACTTACTAAAAGTGCAACTCAGCCCTCATCCAACTTAAGTCCTCATTGTATTGAACTGATCAGCTTCCATCTTATTTGTCTAACAGAGGAATGGGTAAACCTTCATCTTGAGTATCTATGATTCTTTTATACATAGTGTGTGTCATAACATTTTTTAAAAATTGCTAAACATGTATAGGGGCAGGGAAATGTGGCCAATAATCAACAGGAAAAAATAAACAATAGAAGAAAACCCATAGATTGATGAGATACTGAAATTATAAGACAAGGAATTATTAAGCTATGATTAACGTTTTAAACTAAATCATTGAAAAAATGGACAAGATGAATGAAAAGATGAAGAATTTCAAGATAATTGAAATTTATAAAAATAATCAAATGAGCATTCTAAAATAAAAATCTGGGGGCACCTAGGTGGCTCAGTCGGTTCAGCATCTGATTCTTGATTTCAGCTTGGGTCATGATCTCGGGGTCATGAGATCAAGCCCCACATGCTCGGTATAGAGTCTGCTTGTCCCTCTCCCTCTGCTCCTCCCCTTGCTCACACACTCTCTCTCTCCCAAATAAATAAAAACTTAAAATAAATAAAATAAAACAAAAATATGAAAATTGAAATTAAAAACTCATTAAATGGGCTCAACAGCAGTTTAGACACAGCTGAAGAGGTAATTAGTGAAGTGGAAAATAGGTCAGAAGAAAATATTCAGATAGAAGCATGGAGAGAAGGAAAGAATGCAATACACAGAAAAGAGACAAAGACATCTGAGATACAATGGAAACAGGGAGTCTCTTTCCCTTTTATCTGTTATAATTGTGTAATTGTAGTTTAAGAAGGAGAGGAAAGAAGAAATGAGGCAGAAAAGATATTTGGAGAGATAACGCCTGAGAACTTTTCAAAACTGGAAAGGCAATAACCCCTAAATACAGGAAGTTCAGCAAACTACAAGGAGATTAAAACAAGGAAACATGTCTAAGGGCATAGAAATCATCTTAAAAAGGAAAGAGACACAGAAGGGGAAGAGATACATTACCACATTCCCATCAAAGAATTATAGTAAGACAGCTGACTTTTCAATAGCAACCACAGAAGCCAGAGGACAATGGCATGAAATCTTTAAAGTGTAGAAAGAAAAAAAAAAAAAAAAAGCCTGTCAACATAGAATGCTATACACAACAAAAGTAGCCTTTAAAACTGACATTTAGAATAAGTAAAAGTTGATGCGGCACCTGGGTGGCTCAGTCGTTGAGCGTCTGCCTTCAGCTCAGGTCATGATCCCAGGGTCCTGGGATCAAGCCCCGCTTCGGGCTCCCTGCTTGGCGGGAAGCCTGCTTCTCCCTCTCCCACTCCCCCTGCTTGTGTTCCCTCTCTCACTATCTCTCTCTCTGTCAAATAAATAAATCTTAAAAAAAAAAAAAAGTAAAAGTTGAAAAATTCATTGCCAGAACATTTGCAGTATAAGAACCACTAAAGAAAAATCTTCAGTCTAAAGAAAGCTTTCTCAGATTAGAGAAATGAGCCCAGATGGGTGCATGCAACTGCAGGAAAGAATGAAGAATGAAGAAACTAGATAAGCATAAGACTAAAAACTGCTTATAAGAACAATGAGGCAAATGTGTTGTGAACTTATAAACTATGTAAAAGTAAAATATATGACAATACCAAAAAGATCATGAAGTGGTAAATAGAGTTAAACTGCTGTGATATTCTTACATCTTTCAGAAAGTGGGAAAAGGACTAACTTAAGACCTGAAGCTGGGGGACAATATCAAATTATCTAATATATATATATAACTGAAATCCCAGAAGTAAAAGAGAGAGGAAAACCAGGTCAAAAGAAATATTTGAAGTGATAACAACTGAGAATTTCCCCAAATTAATAAAAGACACCAAACCACATATCCAAGAAGCTCAGAACACAGAAGGAGGATAACATTTTTTTAATAGAGAGAGTTACATCATTTTCAAACTGCTGAAAATTAAAGATGACTAGAAAAACCTTAAATCTTATAGGCAGCCAGAGATAAAAAGCACATTACATTACAAAAGAACAAATATGGAACTATAGCAGACTTCTCCCCAAAACTACATAAGCCAGTATCCCTTAGAGTGTTATCATTAAAGTTTTGAAAGAAAAATAGCTATCAACTTGGAATTATCTACCTGGTGAAAATATCTTTCAAATATTCAGGAGAAATTAAGACTATCCCTCTTTAGGGGCACCTGGCTGGTGCAGTAAGTTAAGCATCTGACTCTTGGTTTCAGCTCGGGTCATGATCTCGGGGTCATGAGATCGAACCCCATGTCAGGTTCTATACTCAGCACAGAGTCTGCTTAAGATTCTCTCTCCCTCTCCCTGTAAAATAAATAAATAAATCTTTAAAAAAAAAAAAACTAAACCTCTTTGAAGATAATAAAAGTAGAAAATCCAAGAGGAAAACTATTATAAACTAATAAGAGAATTTAGTAAAGAGGCAATTATAAGAACAACATACAAAAATCAATAGCTTTCTGAGCCATTGGTACTAACCAATTACAACATTTCAGAGGGAAAATCCCACTCATGATAGTATCAAAAAATATAAAGTGCCCAGGAATAAACTTATCAAGAAACGTGTTAGCCTCTATGAAGAAAAGTACACAATTTTATTGATGTAAATAAAGGAAGACTTAAAGAAAGACACACAGCATCCCAAAAGGGGAAGACTTTATATCACACACACAAAAAATCCATTTTCCCCGGGGTGCCTGAGTGGCTCAGTCATTAGGCATCTGCCTTCAGCTCAGGTCATGATCCCAGGGTCCTGGGATTGAGCCCCACATCGGGATCCCTACTCTGTGGGAAGCCTGCTTCTCCCTCTCCCACTCCCCCGCTTGTGTTCCCTCTCTTGCTGTCTTTCTCTGTCAAATAAAAAAATAAAATCTTAAAAAAAAAAAAAAATTTCCCCAAATCAGTTTGTAAATCCAATGCAATACCAATTAAAATTCTAATGGAATTTTGGGGTGCCTTGGTGGCTCAGTCAGTTAAGTGTCTGATTCTGGATTTCATCTCAGGTCATTATCTCAGGGTTGTGAGATTGAGCCCCCCATTGGGCTCCATGCTGGGCATAGAGCCTGCTTGAGATTCTCTTTTTCCCTCTCCCTCTGCCCCTCCCCCATCTCTCCCTCTTTAAAAAAAAAGTCTTTTTTTTCTAAAGATTTTATTTATTTATTTGACAGAGAGAGAGAGAGAGAGTACAAGCAGGGGGAGCAGCAGAGGGAGAGGGAGAAGCAGGCTCCCCACTGAGCAAGAAGCCTAATGCAGGGCTCGATCCCAGGACTCTGGTATAATGACCCGAGCCGAAGGTAGACCCTTAACCAACTGAGCCACCCAGGCACCCCTAAAAAAAAGATTCTAATGGAATTTTTCCAGCTGATTCTAAAGTTCCTTGGAGGAGGAAATATGTACATGGACAGCCAAGAAACTTTATAAAGAGAACAATGGAGACTTTAACTATAAGCTATCCAAATACAAAGTTATAGTTATTAAAACATTATGGTATTGATGAGGAAAGATATGAATGGACCAATGAAACACATGGGATTTTGAAAACAATTATAGAAGTTTTAGAAGAAAAAGTAAAAGAATATTTTCAGAATCTCATGGCAGGAAAACCTTCATTAAAAAACAACCCCCCCCCCCCACGCACACACACAAAACAACAAAGAGTAAACCTAAAAGGAAAAGATAGATATGGAAAAACATATATACAATTTCTGTATGTATCCTAAGGGCTAGACTGGAATTGGCAAATAGCAAACATCTTATGGCTTACTGCTTTTCCACCTGTGGCAGACATCATTAATCAATCTCAGAACAATTTCCTGCTGAACCTATACAAGTTTTTACAGTTCTCTCCAATAGAGTACTTTGGACAGCCACCACCAGTTCGTTATACACTTAGCATAAAAAATGAAACCATCTGATGCCCCAGGGATATACAATTCTTCCCTGTGGCTGTGACCTATAGGGGTATTCATGAGCTTCTCAGGGTAAAAGGCTTTTGTCAGCACATCCTCCTGGAGTACAGCTCCCTCAGAGCTCTCCTTGGTGCTGAAAATTAGTCTGCATTTCCCTGTAGGTGCCTGGATCCTGCCACTTCCCACCCTGCCACCATTGTTCACATGAACCAAATTTCCCTTAGCTGCCAGAGATGCACCTTGTGAATAAACAGCACCCAGACTATGCTCAGGATGAGAAAAGAACAGTTTGGAAGTAACTAATTCTGAAAGGGAAGTGTTAGAATTTGTTATGAGGTATGATCTAACCAAACAAGAACCCAGGTAATTGTGGGATATAGAATCAGAGAAGATGTGGTGAACATTAGAGCATCTTGCAAACCATGAGTGAAGGTGTTTGGGGGGGGGGAAGTGAGAATCTAATGTTTTCAACCTGAAGCCCACCTGAGACAGAGTGAGGATGAAGCAGGTCTCAGAGACAGGAAATCACAACCAAATTCAGGTACTGGGAAGGGTGAGTGACAAAGAATTATATGGACCTCCATTAAATTCAATTGAAAAGATCTTTGCTGGTTAATGGATATTTCTTTGTCATGTGACTCAAAGCCCCAACCCTCTAATCATATGGCTTAACTTTCTGGAATGGTCAGTCTCCATCCTGAGTCATCTCATTAGCATACACTTTCTTGGGGTCTACCACAAGTCACCTAATTAGCATAAACCATCAGGTGTGGTCTGAGGGGCCTATCATGAATAACAAAGACACTCCTATTACCCAGAAAATTCCAAGGATTTGGTGGTCACCTCCCAGGAAGCAAGGACAAAGGCCAGCCAAATTCTTTATTACACTCTGTCAGTACCTTTGCAATTGTCCTTATATTTAGCTCTCCTTAATTTACCCAATTTGAGGGTGCCATCTCTTCTCCACTGTGACCCTGGCACCCTGACTAGTACAACAAATGAAACTAAAATTAAATACATCCCTTCTAGCACTTCCATTGGCAAGAACTTAGTGACATGGCCATACCTAGCTGCAAAGGAGCCTGGGGAATGTAGTCTGTAGCTGTGTGTCCATGTGCCCACCTAAAACTCTGCTACAATGGCAGAAAGAAAGGGTGTGTTTGAGGGAGTAAATAGTAGTCTGTCACACTGTCCAGTCATTTTTTAAAAATTATTATTTTTTTAAAAGATTTTTATTTATTTATTTATTTATTTATTTGAGAGAAAGAGAAAAAGAGAGAGAGAATGTGAGTGGGGTTAGGGACAGAGGGAGAGGGAGAGAGAGATTCCCAGGCAGACTCCATGCTGAGCATGAGGCCCGATGTGGGGCTCGATCCCATGACCCTGAGATCATGACCTGAGTCAAAATAGAGAGTCAGATGCTCAACCGACTGAGCTACCCAGGTGCCCCTAGGCATTTTGAACATCTTAAAATCTTTGCCAGCTTGATAGGCAAAAGGTAGTATTTTGTCATTATAATTTGCATTTTTTGTTTACTAGAAAGGAAGAACATGTTTTCATTTCCTGTTGACTATTTGTCTTTATTGTACTGTGATTTATTTTTCAGGTCTTTGGTCCATTTTTCCATTGACTTTTTAGAGAGTTTTATTGATCAAATGAACTCTTTTAGGCTTAAAGATAATTCTTTTTTTGTCAAAGGAACTTAAAAAAAAACCCTAGTTCAAAACTGAAATGAAGAAAGTGATAGAAAAATCACAAAAAAAGACAGACTTCATTGAGCCTCATGTAAGGTAACTCTTCTCTGGTGACTTATTCCTGGTGGATTCACAGGCATTTTACCTTGGTCTCTCTTCTAGTTTGGGTCTCCACATGGCCATTTTATGTGCCATTGTCTGGGAGCAGGCAAATTAAACATAGTGCTATGTTTTCTTCTTTCCAGAAGGTTCAAATCTGTTCAGGTTGGAAGAAGGTGTTTCTAATTTCTAGCGTGTTTCTCAAGCACAGGAGACCATCTTCACTGTAGAGGTCCAGTGAGTGTTGGCTCCTTTGGTGGGGGTTCTCAAGCTGACCACTTCTGGAGAATTCTCATTAGCTCAGTCACCAGGCTGTGACTTCACAAAATATGACTCTAATATCTTAGTTTGTGTCCCCTCCAAAATAGAGCCCAAGTCGAGGACTTGGGAACCAAGAGTTTCATGGTGAGGTAATATCACAAAACTGGAGCGAGGGAGAAGGGGGAAGGAGACAGGGGGAGGAAATGCCAGGGAAGGGTGTGTGTTGGACTGGGCAAGCGACAGGCAGTCTGCTGGGAAATCTCTAAGGAAATGTGTAGAATGCACCTGAAACTTGTCTCTCGAAAGGACAGTGGACAGAGATATTTGTCCTCTGGCTCCCCTCCCCCTATTGGCAGAAGCTGACCACAGGACTGTTAACTCCCTGAGACTTCCCAGCTGCCTTGGAAATCCCTGAGTGGCCACCATAGCTGCAGCTGAACTTAGAGGTGGGTCAAGCGGATATGGTGTGGGCCACAAATAGCATGGCTATGGTGCATTTTTTCAGTATGTAAATACCTCAACCACATACTAAGAAAAATACACATGTTGTATTTTGGGTAGGGCCATTCCGAAAGCTGATGGGACTTCAGCAATATGGGCTGGTGGGGAAGGGCTAGCAGCTGGACCACATGGAAAGGGTCTCCAGGTGGCACAGAGTGAATCAAACTCAGATGGGGAGTGGGACAAAGGGTGTGAGGACATGGAGCTCCAGGCTCCAGGTTTGACAGGTTGCAGCCCTGCCTGCAGGTGGGCTGAGGCTGCTGATACAGCACTCAAGGGCTGGATAGGCTGACCCCAAGGAGAGACCAGTGTTCCCAACCATGCCCCATCAGAACAAAGTATCCACAAGCAGGCAAAGGGGTAGATTTGAGGCTGTGTTCATCTTAGTGGTGTTTATTATAAGCAATCTGAAAAAAACAAGCTGGGCAATCGGAAGGCATCGGTTACAAATTATGATACAGCCATTAAAAATAAAGCCAATTTGCATGAATTGCAGAAGACAAAGGACAAATTGAACTGCACTGGACAAAATCCAGACTGTGGGAAACTCTACAGGCCAAACAGCCAGCGTCCTCTACAGACATATTTTAAGGAAAAGAACAGGGAGGAGGGGAACCTATAGATTAAAAGCACTTATTTTTTTTCAAAGACTTATTTATTTATTTTAGAGAGAAAGAGAGAGACAGCTCTGGGCTGGGGGGGGTGGGGGAAGGGGCAGAGGGAATTGGAAAGAGAATCTCAAGGGGATTCTTGATTAAAAGCACTTAAATGACATAGGAAATTTTTTTTAATTGCCAACTGAACTATGGTGTCTAAGTGTTTCCACTTGGATGATAAAACCACAGAGAAATGCAAAGGAGTGATTGACATAAAAATAAGGATAGTGGTTATTTTGGGGTGTAAGGAAGCAGTTGTGGCCCAGCGGGGTGCAGGGAGGCATTAGGGAGGCTGGCCAAGTTCTCTGTCTTGAACCAGGTGGTGGTCACAATGGTGTTTATTATAATTCATTAAGCTGTACATTTGTCTTGCTGTGGCTTCTGTCTCTATGTTTTATTTTATATTTAAAAGGTGGGTTTTTTTCCTAACCTTTGTTTCCTTTTACCTTTCTGTATTGTCTGAATCTTACACAGTGAACCTTTTTGTTTCCAATGAATCATTTCAATAACTATTACTTTTAGTTCTTTAAAGCCGATTTTATTTTAGGGGGAAAAAAGAATAAAGCACATACGGTCACCATGCCAACCCCGTGCCACCTGTCCCCAAGTCCCAACCAGCCCTCAACTTGGCTGTGTGGTTCTCACAGGCACATCCTCACCCCCAGCAGCTCATAGTGGCCCATGTTCATGGAACACTCACCCAGGGCCTCCCCCTCAGGCACTGGCTTCTCTACTCCTCATGTCTGCACCGACAGGAGCTCCAGGGTGTTGGGAGGGTGGAACGTCCAGAGCATGGAAGCTGTGCACCACCTCCATCCATACCTGCAAACACAAGCAAAGTATTTTCCTGGCAGAGGTTATAGGCGCAGTCAGTACGGATTTCTCCTGGGAGTCCAGCAGTGCCCTGGGAGAGTCTCTGAGGCTGGACCGAAGAGCCGGCCTCCAGTGGGGACAACAGCCTCTGGCTGGCCTTGGTCAGACCCAGCCAGCTCCCTAGATTCTGTCAGGCGAGCGGAGTTATCCCTGGAGACTCAGCTCAGAGTAGGCCTTTATCTGAGTGAGGGTCAAGACCGGGAGGAAGGCCCTGGGTCTCCTCCCAGGCTGCAGAGCCTGCTGGGGCCTGGAGGTTGGAGTTGGGGGGCGGGGGCTCACAGGAGCCGCAGACTCATTATCCTCCCCAAACCTGCTCAACCTCCAAGTTCCCCAAATGAGTGGGCAGAACTGCCACCCTCCCGCGCCGAGCCCCGACCAGGACAGAGTAAGGACACAGCTTTGCTCTTCCTTCCCCATCCTCCCCCTCCCAGGTGCCACCCATTCCACCACCTACATCTCCCAAGTTCCCCATTTCTCTCCACCCCTGAGCAGCTTTCCTTGCCCGGGCCTCTCTGCTCAGCTGATGGTTCCTCTGTGGTTCTATGGCGGGTGGCGCGTGCTTTGCCAGGACACTGCCGTGGTGAGAGTGTGTTGCCTGCAGGCGCCTTGCCAAGCACTCTGTCCTCACAACCCCATGAGGTGGATGCTATTATTAGCCCCACTTTACAGATGAGGACACTGAGGCCCAGACCTCTCACGTCCGTTGCCCCATTATGGCAGCTGTCACGTGCTGCGGTGAGGCTAGGATTCGAACCCAGGCCGCCTGGATCCAGTCGTGGAGACTGAGAAGGAGGGCTCTGGCATCAGCTGGGGCTGGGCTGGAATCTCCCAGATTCTTACCTAGAATCTTCCAGGTAAGTTGGAATCTTATCTAGGAGCTTGCAGGCTGTGTGACCTGAGGACATTCACATCGTCTCCTGAGTCCTAGTTTTTCCATCTGTAAAATGGAGATGCTGATCTTACCTTGGGTTGTGGAGAAGGTAAGATGAAATAATGCGCTTAAAGTTTGATGGAGGGTAGCTACTATC